>NW_004754932.1:895562-899222 GCF_000188695.1 Salpingoeca rosetta | reverse complement strand
TGGGGCAAGGGGAAGTGGAGCTGCAGGATGGGGAGCAGAAAGAGCCGCTGATGCCCTCTATGCGGACGGCCTTGCTCGCCAGAGTGGCAGCCACCCTGGTTGGGGTCCTCGTAGTCGTAGTTGCCGGGGGATGGTGGGGATGGAGGAGATGGAGGGGAAGGAGGAGAGGGAGGGGATGGGCCAGAGCTGGCAATGGGGTAGGATGGCTGCATGGCAATACCGCAGATACCGGCAGAGGAGACACACGCTTCATCATGATGTAACCCTGGTCACCCAGGAGGCGCCCCAGCTGTTCTTGACAATCCAGTAGTCCGAGGTGTAGCCAACAACGAGGACACCGTGGTCCAGGTTGGTGCCGCAGGGGCCGGAGAAGACACCGCTGCTGTACATCTGGAAGCTCTGCTGGTCGGCCTCAATGGCAACGGAGACGGGGCCCTTCTCGACGGCAGCGGCGAGCTGGTCCTCGTTGTTCTGGGGAACGTCCTTGTAGCCGGAGATGCTGACAGCGTGCTTGGACTCCTTGGACTTGTCGCAGACACCGTCGCGGGCGGTGTAGGGGTAGTCCTGCTCAGTGTCGAGGCCGCCGTTGGAGATGATGTACTTGAAGGCGTTGTCCATCAGACCGCCGTTGCAGCCCTGGTTGCCAAAGGAGCCAGAGCAGTCGACGAGCTGCTGCTCGGAGAGGCTGACGAGGTTGCCGGTGGCAATGGCGTGGGCGCCCTCAACGGAGCCGGTGGTGGAGAAAGACCAGCAGGAGCCGCACTGGCCCTGGTTCTTGATGGGCGTGACGGCACCCTTCTGGCGCCAGTCGACGGAGCCGGCGTTGGGGCCATCGAGCCAGACCTCCTGACGCTCGCGGCCGAGCAGCTCAGTGGGGTAAGGGCGCAGGTACAGCTGGCGGTACTCCTCGTTGGTGAGGTCGGCAAACTGGTTGACACCAACGGTGTGGGTGTGGAGGCCGCGGGCAGCCTCTGCGTTGTGGCGGGCGATGAAGGCGAGGTTGTCGGCGAAGATGGCGAAGCGGCGAGCCTCCTCCTCAGGCGACTCGTACTGCTTCTCGAAGGTGGTCTTGAACTGTGGCCACCGTAGTCAAAACACCAACACGATCATGACAAGGGTTGCGATGCGCTTGGTGAGCATCGATCGATCAAATCAAACAGCGCAGGGCACGAGCGACAAAAGAAGTTGCAAAAGCAAAAAGCAAAAGCAAGGGCATGTGAATCGCAGCAGGTGGTAGTGTTGGGTGCGCGCGCAGCTTACGTCGTCGAAAGACATGGCGTTGGCCGCGACGGCCATGGCCAGAAGGACGGCGATCTTGAGCATCATGATGGCGGGTTGGTGGGAGAAAGAAGGGGTGAAAGGAAAATGCCTCTTGTCTGTCGCTGCGCTCGCTCGCAGAACAACAACAAGCGCTGACTGGAGGAGAAACAAGAAGAAGAAGGTGCACAGCCACCGACAGACCACTTGTTTTGCTTTCTTCGCTTGCCTGCCTGCTTGTTGTGTGGCGTTGTTTTTGTTTTGGTTTTTTCTCCTCCACAACCGCGCTGTGTGAGACGGGCCCAGGTCGCGACAGCTGGAGTAGAACCCGCGTGTGTGGGAATCACGACAGAATACGAAATATCTTTGATACTTTTCCGTCTCCAAAGCACTTTGCGCGGAAAGTTGGAGGAGGGAACGCAGGCACAACAAACAAGACAACTTGCGGTGTCACCCACAAATTTCCCATGGTGCTGCAACACCACGCCACCCTCCTTGTAGCTCATCGCTTTCGTTCGCTGCATCGCTGTTTTTGTTTGTGGTGCAGTGAGCGCGGTGGCGCGATCTCCAAGAAGCAAGCACAGGCAAAATTAGGCAAAACAAGCGAGTGAGCTGCGGAGATGAGTGAGCGCCACGATGCGCAAATAACCATTTTCATCTTCACACCCTCTTTTCCCCCACCAACCACAACTCATCAACCATGATGCTGAAGCTGGTGCTGGTGTGCGCCCTCGTGGGTGCCGCCATGGCTGAGCCCCTCTCCCTCACCGTCAACAAGGGTCGTCTCTTCGACGCCTTCAAGACCAAGTTCAACAAGGTCTACGAGTCCGCCGAGGAGGAGGCTCGCCGCTTCTCCGTCTTCTCCCAGAACATCGACTTCATCAACCGCCACAACGCCGAGGCTGCCCGTGGCGTGCACACCCACACCGTCGACGTCAACCAGTTTGCTGACCTCACCAACGAAGAGTACCGCCAGCTGTACCTGCGCCCTTACCCCACTGAGCTGCTCGGCCGCGAGCGCCAGGAGGTCTGGCTCGATGGCCCCAACGCCGGCTCCGTCGACTGGCGCCAGAAGGGTGCCGTCACCCCCATCAAGAACCAGGGCCAGTGCGGCTCCTGCTGGTCTTTCTCCACCACCGGCTCCGTTGAGGGCGCCCACGCCATTGCCACCGGCAACCTCGTCAGCCTCTCCGAGCAGCAGCTCGTCGACTGCTCTGGCTCCTTTGGCAACCAGGGCTGCAACGGCGGTCTGATGGACAACGCCTTCAAGTACATCATCTCCAACGGCGGCCTCGACACTGAGCAGGACTACCCCTACACCGCCCGCGACGGTGTCTGCGACAAGTCCAAGGAGTCCAAGCACGCTGTCAGCATCTCCGGCTACAAGGACGTTCCCCAGAACAACGAGGACCAGCTCGCCGCTGCCGTCGAGAAGGGCCCCGTCTCCGTTGCCATTGAGGCCGACCAGCAGAGCTTCCAGATGTACAGCAGCGGTGTCTTCTCCGGCCCCTGCGGCACCAACCTGGACCACGGTGTCCTCGTTGTTGGCTACACCTCGGACTACTGGATTGTCAAGAACAGCTGGGGCGCCTCCTGGGGTGACCAGGGTTACATCATGATGAAGCGTGGTGTCTCCTCTGCCGGTATCTGCGGTATTGCCATGCAGCCATCCTACCCCATTGCCAGCTCTGGCCCATCCCCTCCCTCCCCTCCATCTCCTCCATCCCCACCATCCCCCGGCAACTACGACTACGAGGACCCCAACCAGGGTGGCTGCCACGCCGGTGAGGAGGCTGTCCAGATCGAGGGCATCAACGGTTCCTTCTGCTCCCCCAAGTGCAAGAACGAGATCATCGTCCGCACCTGCTCCAAGAACGTTCCCCCAGGCACCACTGCCCAGCCTGAGTGCGTCCTCGAGACCCAGGGCTCCTCCCAGCCAACCAACTGCGCTCTGATCTGCGATCCCTCCGCTGAGTCTGATGGCTGCCCCCAGAACGCCTCCTGCAAGCCCATCCAGGGCACTGGCATCTGCACCTACGACTCGTAAGCTCGTTGCAGCTTGCTTTGCGCTTGCCAATTGAACTACCCTTTTGCTCGCTTGTCTTCCCTTTTGACCAGCATTAAATTCGAAATTTGATAAGTTGACACATGCAAAGCACCAACCAATCTCGTATGAGTGAATGAAGGAGGGAGAGAGATACAGACAGCGCTGCTGGCAGGGGGTGTGGGTACAATGGGCTGATTGACTCTGGTGCGCTGGTTTTGTTTATTCCAAGACCATGATCTCCTCCTCCGCTTCCTCAACAGTGGCAGTTTCGTCGTTGACGGGGCCGTGCTCGTCCACAACAAACTGCTTGACCCACTGCCGATATGTGGTCGTGTCTTGGTCGACCTGCACAATCT
>NW_004754932.1:890562-893062 GCF_000188695.1 Salpingoeca rosetta | reverse complement strand
GGGATGTTGACTTGCCGTAACGCACGCGCAAGTGTTTGCAATGGGGGCACAGCCCAGTCGCCAAACACAACCACGTCAATGTCACTGCGCACATCCAATGGAACGGTCAGCAGTGATGAGTGGTGATGCACAGCACGACACAGCAGAGCGGACCAGGTCAAGTGTGTGAACGAGCGAGAATACAAAGCACAGAAACAGCCATACAGATTGGATCTGACACAGCTCAAACACCAACCATGCACGTACATGCACTTTCTAGAGTCAATTACCTTGTAGGCAGGTAGAGGCCGGTGTTGAAGCTGCCAAACACCGTCACCTGGTATGTGGCCCAGCACACAAGCGCGCACAGCCAAATCGCCCAATGAGCCAACAACTGCCCTGATCGACAAACACACAGACACAACACAGACGCACAAACACACAGAAACGGATACACCCACACACACATACACATAAACACAGACAGACAGACAGACACACACACATATACACATAAGCACAGACAGACAGACAGACACACCAAGCCACAATCGTGCGCTGACCTCAGCTTTCGGCCACAGCCCGAGGATGACCTCCTTGACACGGTCGACAAAGGCGCGACGCAGCGTCACTTCCTCCTTCATTGGCTCCATGTATTTGTGAAAGTCTACAATCTCCTGGTGGAGTCTGCAGCAACGATTGCAAGGTGGACTTGCTGTTGAGCAGTCGCCAATCACTCTCATCACTCCCGAAACTTCACTAACAAGCCTCATCACGTATGCACAAACAACTCTCAGCACACACACACACACACACACACACGACTCACGCAATGGACGGTATTTTGGAGTATTTGCGGGTGCACCATGGATAAGGGTCATCTTCATCATCGCCCTGCAACCACAAGCAAAGGAGAAGAACAGCGTTGGCAAACAAGGCGAAGGGGGGGGGGCGGATTGAGATGTGCTTGTGCTTGACGGCACACACACACATACACACTGACACTGACTTGTTGGTCTTTGTGCTTTGCATCCCGCTTCTTGTGTCTTCGGTCCTGATGCTGGCCTTCGCCTTGGCGGGCGTTTCTGTGCTTCTTTCTCTTTCTGTCGTCTTTGTCGTGTTTGCCATGCCGTTGCTTTGGCGATCCCTTTCCTTTCGATCGCTTCGTTGATGGCTCCGCTCCGCCCTCGTCTGTGTCGCAGATGATCAAGCCCAAGAGCAAGCGCGTCAACATCGAGAGTGGGTGAGACACACAGCTGAGGTCATACGCCACGTCCACAACAGCCATGTATGGACGCGGCAAGAACCCCCGATCTGCAGTTTGTCTCATCACCGAGACATGCAGGGAGTCAACCATACAGCCACATCATCGCCACATTGCAATCTCAAGCAACACGCGCGCACACGCACACGCACACGCACACGCACACGCACACGCACACGCACACGCACACGCACACGCACACGCACACGCACACGCACACGCACACGCACACGCACACGCACACGCACACGCACACGCACACGCACACGCACACGCACACGCACACGCACACGCACACGCACACGCACACGCACACGCACACGCACACGCACACGCACACGCACACGCACACGCACACGCACACGCACACACACCGGCATCGACGGTGAGCGGCACAAAGTCGTTCAGCATCATCGTCGCCTCCGCCACCCACACCGCCACCGCGCAACGTGCTTCTCAATTTATGCTGTCGGAATGCCGTAAGCGATCGGTCACAACTGTCACTGTCACGATCGTGTCCCAACACACTCGCATCAGTCGCTCGTGTTTGCTGTCTCCACAACAGCGCAGCACTCTCCCGTCCACACGCCACACGGCGCACTCCACACGCGGCGAGTGCAGGTCACAAATGTTACAAATAGATGTATGAATTGAGGGATGGGATACAGTTGACATGATGGGCAGATGCGTCGAAAACAGGGCAAGGTCACAAACGAGAAAGGAGAAAGGGGGGGGGGACAGGGAGTGGAGCACACTGCTTCCAAGATAGAGAGGGGGAAAACTCCCAGAGAGGTGGGAGAAAGGAAAAAGCGAGGGAAAGAAGTGACGCATCAGCACTACATCTCATCCTAGAATCAAATCATGACAAATGAGCAACCCAACAACGTCAACAAACAGGGGCCGGCAGCCTGGCTATTCGTTGGGGTCCGAGTCCGTGTCCACAAGCTCATGCAGCTCACGTTCCTGTTGTTGTTGTTGTTGTTGCATGCACATGCATCATCGTGTTAGCAGAAGCAGGAGGCAGGGGGAGCAACTGTGTTCATACACAGCATGGTACAGCGCTCGAAACGCATATCTGGCCACGCAAGAATGGCAAACCACCTCCACACGAAACGCAACACAATACCCACACGCACACACTAAGCACAACAAACACACACACACACACACACACACACACACACACACACACACACACACACACACACACACACACACACACACACACACACACACACACACACACACACACACACA
>NW_004754932.1:850575-890462 GCF_000188695.1 Salpingoeca rosetta | reverse complement strand
ACACACACACACACACACGCACACACGCACTCAACACAACACAACACACACACACACACACACACACACACACACACACACACACAACACACACAGCACACACAACACACAACACACACACACACACACACGCACACACAAAAGACGCACAGACGCGCGCACACACAGAGCACCACGTACAATGTCTCTGATGGCGTGATCGGACGGAGAGGCCGGGAGGTCGAGTGGCGTGTAAGATGAGCCCCAGTCGCTCATGAGGCCCGTCAGGTCATACCCGGCAGACGTCGCGCCGTACGCGCCCCAATCCGCCTCAGGCAACTGAGATGACTGGTGCTGTTGGTGCTGCATGTGTGGCTGGTCATCGCTCGGCGGCCCCCACACAGACATGGGCTGCGTGTCAAACAGCATTGAACCCAGCGGCTGCGACGCTTCCGCCGGCGTGCTGTCGTCATACGCTGTCGACCAGCTGCTGGCTGACGGCACGCCCATCACACCGCCAACAGCTGCTGACGTGGACGAGGCCGTGGGCACCGTGCCCTGCCCGGGAATGTACGGCGGAGCATCTTTCTGTGGCGCCGGCATCGTGGCTGGCGCGCTCCAGCTGTCCTGCACACGACCATGCTCTCCAACACGCCACTCGGCAGCATGCGCCGACAGCGGCTGCAAGGTCGCAGTGCCGCTCGTCCCGGGACTCGGCACCTTGTGCTGCTCGCTGTGCGCCTGCTGCTGGTGATTGTGTTGGTGGTCGTGCTGTGGCCAATATGAGGGCACCGACGACGCCACAGACATGCCCGCATACCCGCTGCGGTGCTGCCCTTGCTGCTGTTGCTGCGACTGCTGCCGCTGTGGACTTGTCGCATGCGCGGTGGTGGTGGCGTATTCCTGCGTTGGCGCGTGGAACGAAGGCGTGTGCTCATCCGCATCCGTCGTTGACCAGAGCGCACGAACGCTCTCGTCAAATGCAGGCATTGTCCAGTCAGTCAGCGCAGCAGGCGCCTGCCGCTGTTCTCGCTGCATGGTGTTGCCGCCCAACAGCCTCGCATGATCCACATCGCCTCCGCCGCCTCCGCCGCCTCCGCCGCCGCGGCCGCCGCGGCCGCTGCTGACCTGTGGCACCTTCCCAGCCGCAGCCACTGGCGCTTGCAACGGCTGCGTGCGTGGTGTGACGGTGTTGTAGCCACCCCGCTCCACAACGGGCCAGGACCCGCCAAACTGCGACCCGTCCACAATCTGGCTTGACGCAGGCGCAGAGAGCGGCATCCCAAACGCACCACCGTGCTGTTGCTGCTGGCGCTGGTGCGGAGCATTGCGTGTGCCGTTGTGCGCTGCACTGGACCGCGCGTCAGCTGCAAACTCACCGGCACCGGACAGGGTGGGTGGGATGGGCGCGAGCGCCCCAAACTCGTCCATGTGCGGCGTGCCGCGGCCCGTGCTGTTTGCGCCCGACCGCGACTGTGTCTGCATCTCTGGCTGCTGACCCGGCGCAGGTCCGAGCGGGTGCGCATGTGCCGGGATGAACGAGGGGTCGGACAGCAGCGTGCGCGCGGGGTCTGTCGCTTGCGGCCGTCTCCGCTGTGGCGGAGGAGCGTATTGCTGGTTGGCGTGTTGGTGCTGCTCCTGCTGGTGCTGCTGGCGGTGGTATGGGGCCTGCATCTCACGCCCGCCGTGGAAACTGCGCGCCTGTTGCTGGCGACGGGGCGAGGCTATTGGCGTCTTGTGGTACGCTCCTGAGGCCACCTGCCGAGATCCCACATGTTGCTGTTGCTGCTGTTGTGGAAGATGCTGAGCACGTTGGCGACCGTCACTGCCACCGCCGTATGTGCGGTCAGCACGACGAACATCCCACTGTGCACCCACCACACCACTGCCACTGCCACTGCCACTGCCACTGCCACTGCCACTGCCGTTGCTTGCAAATGCCGCGGGCTGCAGTGAGAGGCCCACGCCCGCGTCGTCTTCATGTACAGCCTGGGCATCTGCCGATGGCTGCAGTGGCGACTGCGAGTCCCCGGGCTTGGGCGGCGGCACAGGCACCGACCGCAGCAACTGGCGGACGTGCTGGGCGCCCTTGGCATCATCAACAGCCTCAGAAGCCTTGTCGCCTTCCTGCGTCGCATCAAGGACCCGTTGCAGCGACGGCTGCGAATCCCGTGTCATCTGATCAGCCCCATCATTTGCTTCAGCCAGGCGCTGCTGCCGCTGCTGCCGTTGCTGCTGCTGCTGCTGTTGTTGCTGCTGCTGCTGCTGTTGTTGTTGTCGTTGTGCGGGTGTTGGCTCTGTGGGTGTTGCCTTTGCGGGTGTTGGTCCCTGTACCGGTGCAGCCGCGGTGCTTGCCGATTGTTGACCTTGCTCCAGCTCAGCGGCACCGACAACACTGCCATTGGGGGTCTGCTCTGCCGTCGCCGCCTCTTGCTGTTGTTGTGATGGCTGCTTGGCTGATGCCACCATCGGGGCGGCCGAAATCAGAGGGCTGTGGGGGAACATCTGCATCGTTGCCTGCGCAGCAACAGGCCGCACCATGTGGTCTGCGGGAGGCTTGGGCAGCAAGCCAGACATCATCTGTTTGTATCGAGCTGTCAGCTCGCCCTCATTCTCGAACACAACAGGCTTGTCTGTAGCGTGGTCGCTGTTGGGCGCGGTCATCACACCAGGAGCGTCACTGCTGCCCCTGCTCCCACTGGTGCCGCTGTTGTTGCTACTGCCTCCAACTTGCCGGCTTGCTGACGGCGCCCCGGTTGCACCACCGCCCGTTGTCGCTGTGCGCATTGGCTTGGCCGCGGACACTGCTGTGGATGCAGGCTGCCGCTCCTGTGTCGACCAGGGCTTGCTTGTCGCCCTCGAGGATTGCTGCTTCTGCTTGCTCTGAGCTGACGACGACGACACGGGTGCTTTCCTGGGCGTGGATGGCGCGGAGGCGGATGCGACGACGGCTGGTTTCGCCGCGTGCTGACTCACAGCAGCTGCTGCAGCAGCAGCAACCGAGGACCGCTGTGGACTTGGTTGCACAGATGATACCGCTGTTGGCCCACGTCTTGGCTGTTGCTGCTGCTGCTGCGACTTCTGTGGACCTGATCCTGATGCTGGCTTGGAAGAGGGACGAGGGGAGGCAGGTGCAGTGCGTGCATTGCCGCCCGTAGCTCGCTTCGTTGGGGTTTGTGGCGTTGCAGCTTGCTTCTGCTTCTGTTGCTGTTGCTGCTGCTTGCGTTGGCGCGCTTGTTCCTCTTCCTCTTCCTTCTTCTTGCGCTGCAGCCTTTTCTCGTCCTCCTTGCGCCTCTTTTCCTCTTCTCTTCTGCGCTTCTCTTCCTCCTTGCGCTTTTTCTCCTGCTCCTTGCGTATTCTTTCCTGCTCTTGCTTCTTGCGCTTTTCTTCCTCCTCCTTCCTCCTCCTCTCCTTGGCCTTGGCCTTGGCTTCCGCCTCCTTCCTCCTCCTCTCCTTCTCCCTGGCCCTGGCTTCCTCCTGTTTGCGTTTCTGCTCCAGCTCCCGCTTGCGCTGCTCCGCAAACAGCCTGCGGTCTGCCTCCTCCCGCTCCTCAATCACGCGCCGCAGCTGCCGCTGTCGTTCCTCCTCCTGCTGCCGCTGCTTCTCCCGCTGCTCCTTGTCCTTCTTCCGCTGTTGCTGCTGCTGCTTCTGCTTCTCGGCCGCCTTGCGCTCGGCCGCCTCCTGCTTCTTGCGCTCCTTGCTTTCCCGCGCCTTCTTGCGTGCGCGCGCCTGCTGCCGCTTGCGCTCCTTTTCCGCCTCTTCGGCAGCCAGCAGCGCCTGTGCCGCCTCCTCAACCTCGCGCTCCTTGCCCTTTTGCGTCTCGTGCGCCTTTCGCATCTGGATCAGCTGCGCTGCATTCGCCAGCACAGACATCTTCTCCCGCAGCGCATCCTTCACCACCTGCACAATGGGGTCGTCGTACGCAGACTCGCGAATCAGGTCAAACAGCTGTGCCCGGTCCTCCACCTTGGTCGAGTGCTCATCCATCAGCCGGTCCAGGTCCTCCCCTTCCTGCTTCTCAAAGGCAATGATTGGCTGCAGGTCAATCGTGTTCAGCATGACCCGCCGCGTCCCGCCGCTGCCAGAGGCGCCACCGCCGTTCGACGACGACGACGTTGCGACTGCTGTGGTCGATGCCGATGAAGAGGAAGCTGACGCGTTGGCAGGTGTAGACGCGTGCTGCTGCTGCTGCTGCTCTTTCTGCTGCTGTGGCGCATCTTGGTTGGCTTGCATTGTGGTTGCGTTTGCCTGCGCAGGATCAACACCTGAAGGTGCACCGTTACCCTCGTCGTCGTCATCATCGTCATCATCATTATCGCCACCATGGTCGTGGCTTTGGTTATCACCACTGCGGTGACTTGATGACTCGGCACCCGAACCCTCTGCTTGCTGCTGCTGCTGCTGCTGTTGTTGTTGTTGCTGCTGTTGTTGTTGCTGCTGCTCGGATACCACCATGGAGGATTGCAGCGCGGCAGCGCCGGTGACAGAGGATCCAGTCTCCACAGTGTCGCCAAGCACCTCATTGCACTGCTGCCGCAGCCGCATGAGGGAGCTTTCCATCTCCTCCTGTGCAGAGAGCTTCTCGCCCGTCCGCACGAGGATGCGCAGCGTGCGGCTATACTTCTCCTTGAGCGTGCCAATCTTCTGGTGCGCCACAGACACTTTTTTGCTGAGCTCCTCCTTCTGCTGACGGTAATTTTCCGGCAGTTGCTGCTCTTGCTCTTGCTCCTGCTCCGGCTGCTGTTGCTGCTGCCGTGATTGCTCCTGTTGCTCCTGCTCCTGCTCCGGCTGCTTCTTCTTGCTGCGCTTGTCGGGCTTCTGCTCCTGCAGTGCCTTCACTTCCAGCGATTCCAGGTGCACGCTCTCCATCTCGTGCACTTTCACCTGCCGGGCGCCAAGCCACAAATGCGAGGGTATGGGTGCAAGGTGAGGAGCAGACCCCGAGGGAGGGGGATTAACCACCGATGCAGGCGAACAGGAAAGGGACATGGGAAAGACATGCAATCACAGGAAGGTAATTTTAGACAGAACAAAGAGAGAGAGAGAGGGGGGGGTTGATGGAGGCATACACTGACACAAACGCGTGGCAACGCATGCACTGCAACAATCGACGCGCACAGTCACGAGTGAAGAAGCACACACACATGCGCGCACACATGCGCGTACACAGCGCGACTGACCTGCTTTGAGAGTTCCTGAATGCTGTCGCTCATTCGCTTTGCAAGGGAGCTGACAGACTCGAGGTCCTGCTTAAAGACGGCGATGCGCCGCCGCGTAATCTCCAGGTAGTTGTCAATCACCGTCGTCAGGCACAGCACCTCCACCATGTGCGAGCGGATGCGATGCGTCTCCGGGTCCGGTGCGGGCGCCATGCTGGCCAGGCGGTGGTGGTAGTCGTTTGCAATCTGCGCGCGGATGCCAAGCACGCGCTCTTTTGCTTTGATGAGGGGCGCGAGTGCGGCGATGCGGCGGTTGACGGCCTGCAGCGCGGGCAGGAGATGCGCCCACCGCTCTGCTACATGCAGAGAAACACGGCACAGGGCAGCCACGACAAGGCAGGGCCGCCATACAAGCGGGGAGCGAGAGAAGGCGGTGAGCGAATGTGTGCGTGGGTGTGTGTGTGTGTGTGCGGTGTATATATGCGTGTGGGTGTGTGCGCTCTACATGTAAAGAGAGAAGGGGAGAGCGGTGCAGAAAAGGGTGTACCTGAGTCGTCTGGGTAGTAGTCGAGCCACTCTGCGAGGTGATCCCACGCGTCTGCGACCATGTCAACGTCTGCGCCAGCTTCAAACGATGGCAACAGCACAGACAGCGTCTCGCCCTCATGCAACATCTCCGGCATCGGCACAATCTCCTGCAGCAGCGAAAGATGAACGAGCGATGAGGCTGGCGTGGCGAACATGCGAAATGTATCCTCGAGCCACAGTCATGCTCCACTCTTCCCCTGACACACACACACACACACACACACACACACACAAATATACACACACACATACGAGCGCACGACAACTGACGTCGAGGATGTTGTCGACCATGGCCTGGTGGTCCTCTGGCTCGTCAAGCAAGACATCGTCTGTCAAGTTGGCGGCATACGCCGGTCGGTTCACAGAAAGCACGTCGTCTGCTCACAACAACAACACCAACAACACCAACAACAGCAGCAGCAGCAGCAGCAACAACAACAACAACAACAACAGCAGCAGCAGCAGCAGCAACAACAACAACAACAACAACAACAACAACAACAACAACAACACAAAACCACGCACATATGCACACGCATACACACATGCACGCATGAGCATGGGCGCCAGGGATCATTTCGAGACTTGGGACAAAGAGTGGTCAGCTTGCATGACAGTGGCATCAAGACGATGTGCGATGACGACAGTCACAACAACAGCAGCGACAAACATCAGCAAAGCAGACCTGTTGCAAGTGTGTCTGAGGGGGATCCTTGGAGCGGCAGTGTCGCCGTTGCTGAGGTGAGATTCTGGCCCAGCAGAGACATGTTCGCGGCTGCCAGCGGCGCAGCCCCTCTCTGCTGCGCCTGGTTGCCGTCAAGGACCGATGCTGTTGTGTGGACATGGCCGCACACTCTGCACGAGACGGTGGGCACGGTGTCGCTTGTCTGCTGCTGCTCCCCCTGCTGCTGTTGTTGCTCCCCCTGTTGCTCCCCCTGCTGCTGCTGCTGCTGCTGTTGTTGCTGCTGCTGTTGTTGTTGTTGCATTGATTCATCGAGGGCCTGTACAACTTGAGGCGCCAGCGTCGAAACACGACGCGGTACATACGGCTGCTGCTGCTGCTGCTGTTGTTGTTGTTGTTGTTGTTGATCGTGATGATGGTGGTGCTGGAAGCACTGTGGATGGTGGTGTTGGTGATGATGCTCGTGGTGATGTGGATGAGGCAGCGGAGGCGGCGGCAGCGGCGCTCTGTTCGCTGTCGACGATGACGACGATGAAGACGATGCTGCTGCTTGTGATTGCGGGTGGTTCGTGCCCATGTGGCTGCCAACGGGCTCCAGCATATCAACCGCTTCCTGCATCTCCAAGTGCTCCATGCAGTGCTGTGCGTATGCGCGCGCGCGTGCGTGTGCGTGGGCGAGGGGAGGGACAAAGGTGCGTGGACAAACAGACAAACGCACGTAAAACGCAGGTAAAAGCAGAGTTAGCAGAAGCACAGCATGTAACAACACCATGGGCGCATTCCGTGGGATATACATGGTCGGCAGGCGTCACCAAGTAAACACACACACACACACACACACACACACACACACACACACACAGACCACCAACATTCCCTTTGGTCGCAACGTCTCTATGAACACGCCCTCGCCAGCGCATGGGCCTGTACCTGTTCCAGCTCCTCAATGTGAAATTTGCGGGCGCAGCCGGCCGGGCACGCGCACTTGCGGGACTCCATGTAGTCGTACACGAGGTCGGCAATCTGGGTTGGCAGCGTCGACATGACACACGCCTCGAGCACCTCGGCCTCGTAGATCAGCCTGCAGGCGGCAACAGGTGAGTAGGGGAAGGGGAGGCAAGCACAGACGGTATGAGGGAGGTGGGAAGAAGGTGGGAAGGCGGGGATGAAGGTTGTGGCACACGCAACCCCAACAACAGTGAAGGAGGTGCATGAGCTTGCGAGGGTTTGACAGGTTTCAATCACAATGATATCGATCAGGTCGACAAAAAGCCAACCCACACTGCAATCTCGCTCGCAGGCACAGCCGTGGAGACACGCACCGGTGGTCGCCTTCGAGGTGATCGTCGAGGGGTGCAAGCGACATGTCCTTGCCGTCTGCCTTGTCACGCTGCACGGCGTCATCGTACACCTGTTGTCATGGAGCGGTTGGTTTGTACAAACAATGAGATGTCGCCACCAACAAGGAAAGGAGGGGGAAGAGGTCAGCAGGCAGGCGTGCAAGTGTGCCAGTCACGGTGTCACACACACACACACACACACACACACACACACACACACACAGGCTGGCAGGCGGACAGACCCACAGACCCACACCCACCCACCCACACACACACACATACCACACACACACACACACACACACACACACACACACACACACACACAAGGGCACACACAGACTGGCAGGCGGACAGACCCACAGACACACTGACACACCGACACACCGACACACCGACACACACAAAGCGTACCGCAGCGTCGACACCGATGGCCTCCATGAGGCGCCGATGAACGTCGCGCATGTCGACCGATACGCGCGTCAGGCCATCGGGCAGTGTACGCAGGAGGTCGGCTGGTCCAAAGTTCCGCAGGTCCTCCCCGGCAATGTCGAGGAGCGATGGGATTGTGTCAAAGAGCAGCTCCATCTGCGCCTTGTCAGTGCCCGGTGCCCGCGGCACCTGGAGGCAGACCAAAGGCAGGGTGAGAGTTGGTGAGGATGCGTGTGATTGAGGATGCATGTGGCTGTCGACTCACAAGCGTGTACACGGGCATGGGCACGGCGCTGAGACAGACGTGGCTTTGGCAGGTGCTCATGTCAGCACACACCCACACACCCACACCACACGTCTACCCACGCTTCATGCGACTTGTTTCACAAGACATCAAACGGTGCCAGGCAAGCGCGCGTGAAAGGAGGGGCTAACCAACGTGATGCACTGTCTCACCTTTGCGGATGCGGATGCCTGTTCGGCACCTCCGCGCTTTTGCCTTTTGAAAAGAGCCCAAGTTGCAGGGAAGCAGGGGACACAAGAAGCAGGCCAGGACGGAAGTCATGAGCGAGGTTTGCATGGACGGCATGTTTGCGCGCGCGCGCGTGTGTGTGTGGTAGCGACATGGTGGGGCAGCGCGGCCAAACTTGGTGGTTGAGCTCAGGTGCCAAGTAGTGGTTGTTGTTGCGGTGGTGAAGGGGGGGGGGAGGGTTAAAGTTGGAAGGCCCCCACGATTGGAACCACGGGTGTGCGCATGCGCGTTTGTGTGTCGACAACATGTCGTGCCCGCTATTCCACCCGTGCATCACGTTCGCACGCGTGCCGAGGAACGACACCACAGGAAACCCAGCAACACGTGACAAGCACAGCGAGGCTCACCCCATACACACGTACACGCGCACCTACACCCATACATCAGGTGAGGGTGGCGCCCTCTTCTCCACCGACCCATCTCCGCCTTCCCCCAACGTCCACCAACAACCAGAGACACAAAGGCGCACAAAGGCGCAAGGCCACCTACACGCGGTTCTTCTTCCTCTTGTGCCGCTTCCCCATGGTGTTGGTGAAAATTGGTCATGTTTTCCTTTGATTTTCATTACACGTTGAGTCCATTCGTGAGAGCGACACCACAAAGAAAGAGGAGGGGACTCAGGGAAGGGAGTGGCTGTGCTGGCTGTGCTGGCTGGTGGTGGGGTTGCTTTGGTTTGATGGAACGAAAGAACTGTGGAAGGGATGGATGCAACGAGGAGCAGCGAGACGAACGAGACGAAGAAGAGAAGGAACTGAAGGAGAAGGGCAGACGGAGAAGGCAAGGCAAGGCAAGGCAAGGCAAGGCAAGGAGGCAACAAGGAGGGGTGGCCAGATCCCGACCTGCAAGACCTGGCTGTAGGGCTGAAACGAAACAGAAAGCAGAAAGGGAAAGCAAAGGAGCAGAAGGAGACAGGTGCCTAGGTTTAGCAGATGTCGGGCACTTGGTGTGGGTTGCAGCGGCGAGCTTCGGCGGAACCGCGCTCGACAAACGAGGACACCACCTTGGCGTGGGCCTACACACAGAAGAAGTGAAGAATGAATGAAGGTGAGGCACGGGATGAGATGAGCGGGATGAGGGGATGGGAGGACAGGAAAAGGAGGGGGGGGGGAGCAATGAGGGGAGTGAAGGGAAGGGGTGACATCAGATGAGCCGAGATGAAAGGTACTCAGTGGAAGAGTGGCTCAAGCAAGCAAGCAAGCAAGCAAGCCAGCAAGCACAGCAAGCAAAGCAGTGCGGCTTCTGTTACATTACCCACCAACCCATGCACAACGAAAGCTGTGGCACACCTGACACCAAACGGAAGACAGGTGGGGAAGCAAATACCTGGACGAGCGCGACGGAGCATGGGCTTGTTCCTTGTTCTGTCACAGACACGCCGTGGGTCGTGTTTGTGACTTCCAGGCTTATCTCATCGCGGTGCTGCACGTTGGAAACGGTTTGTGTGTTAGTTAGAAGGGAAGCAGAGAGAAGCAAAGCCGCTGGGAAAGTGAGATAGCATGTGCGCTTGTGTACCCAAGTGGGGGGGGGGGAGGTGATGATGCTGGGAAACAAGAACAACGCGATCCAACAACGACTCGTGAAAATCCAACACACACACAGACACAAAGACACACAGACACAAAGACACAGACACAGACAGACAGACAGACAGACAGACACACACACACACACGCGCGCGCGCCTCGGCGACGCGCGGAACAAGAAGCTCTGTTCAAAAGAAGCTCGAAGAAGGAGCTGAGAAAACCTCACCTCAAAGACAGAGACAAAGAGTGGGTCGCACTGGCGGATGAAGCCGCCAGATTCAACCAGGTGCTTCATCTCGGTGACGTGCTGCTGCAGCCAGCCGGCAACCTGCGGATCCGAGGACGTTGTGTTGGCCGTGATGCCCGCGCTTGTGTGCGCGTAATGGCGAGTGATCTTGTCGTGGTTTTGCATTAGGTGCTGGATGGTGTCCATCACGCCGCCGTCCATGCCGTCCATACCGCCATTGCGGCCGCGCATCGCAGCCATCATCGCAGGCCAGGCAGACACCTCGTGCACAAAACCAAGGCTGCCCACCAGCAGCAGCATCACCACTGCACCGGACAGCAGCGTCATCTTCTGCAGTACTGCAAGCAAGAAGAAAGGGCACGGAAAAGTCGCAAACTGGCTTGGGGGCTGGCTTGAATCACGGGAAGGGAATGCCGTAGCTGCTGTGGATGCTGTTGCTGTTGCTGTTGCTGTTGCTGTTGCTGTTGCTGTTGCTGTAGGTGCTGCGTTGACAAAAATGAAAGCAACAGCAACAGCACTGGCAGCAGAAGGTCGAATGGAACAAAGAACAAAACAGCCAAACAACTGCAGCACGCTGAAGGCTGTCACAACTCATTCATCGCGAAGCACGAAAAGACCGTTGTCGTCGCCCTATCGCCGACGTTCCTCATCATCATTGCTGTGTTCTGGTTCATCGTTTCGTTCGGACGCCCTTCATGCCGAAGAGGAGGGCAGGAAGGGTACGCAATCGACGCCACATGGAAGAGGCGAAGCTGCAGTGCTCCCAACACGACCCAGGATGCAAGGAAGCCAGGATGCAAGCAAGAAGAAGGGTGACATGAAGAATGCCTGGGCACGAACGCAGCATCCAACAACTCCGGCGTGTTCATGTTTGAAAAGGTGGCGGCGGCGCAACTGGCTTGTTTATGTTGAAACTGAATTAAGTCTTTCACAAGAAGCAGAGGAAAAGGAAGGACACACACAGACGCACACACACAGACACAGACATACACACACACACACACACACACACACACACACACACACACACACACACACACACACACACACACACACAGACCCACACGCACACACACAGACCCACAGACCCACAGACACACAGACACAGTCACACACACACACAGACACACAGACACACACACACACACACACACACACGCACTCAACAGCCGCAGACGTCGCCGTTGAGTTGTCCTGAGGAAGAGGAGGAGACATCCACGCCAGCGCCAGAGGAGGGCGACTGATACAGCTCAGGCGTATCCAGCACCTAAGAAGAGCACCAGGACACGACCACGTGAGAACACGTGTGCGTGCGTACATGTGTGTGTGTGTGTGTCTGTGTTTTTGTTGTGTGTATGTGCATCTGTTGTGTGTGCACCCGTGTGCCACTCGCAAGCATTGGAAGAAACAAAAGAAACGCACCTGTTGTGCCAACTCCTCAAATGCCTGCTGCACACCGACTTTCGTCTTGGCGCTGCACAAGTGTGACACACAGATCAGCCAAACAGGTCAGTGAATGAAAAAGAAGATAAGCTCAGCCAACAGGTGCAACACCAAGGAAGCAAGCACCAAAAAGAGAAGCGACAAGCATTTCGCATCATACGACGTATGGAGCAGCAGCAACAGCAGCAGCAGTAGCAGCAGCAACAGCAGCAGCAACAGCAGCAGCGATCGAAGTAGCAGCAAAAGGAACCCAGCAACGGCAGTAAGACAACGTAACACCGACCTGCACTCGATGAAAAGCATGTTCTTCTCGCGCGCCAGCGCCCTGCCTTCATCCGTCGACACCTGCCTTGGCTGGTTTGACAACGACAAAACCAACAAACAAAACGCCAGTCACGCACAGACACGCCGTAAGTTTCATGTACACACGCACGCACAGAGCGAGTATGCACGCTGACGAAACATTTGGCAGCACACACACACACACACACACTCGCTCTCTCTATCTCTTGCTCCATCTCGGCAAGAACATCACGTGTACGTCAATCAACCAACTATCACAAAACGACACATACACACATACAACCGACACACATACAAGATACACACACAACACACATACAAAGATACAAACACAACACACAGATACGCATACACAGCATGCGCACCTCATCAATCTTGTTTGCCACGAGCATCTTGACAACGTTGTCGTCGCAGTACACGTTGGCCTCGTTGAGCCATGGGATGATGTGTTCGAAGGTGGCGCGCCGAGTTACATCATACACTGCAGTCGTTGGGCAAGGAAACCCATGCACAACACAAAGCACGACGTGAGTATTCGATCGTATCCGCAGCATGACCAGCATGCGCCGCTGGATAAATGGCACCGAGAGAGTACGTGCATGGGCTCTTGTCTGTGCGCATGCCTGTGACCAACGAGACAGATAGACAGACAGACGGACAGACAGAGGGGGAAGGGGAGGCGAATAACATAAACAACACACGCACAACAAACAACACAGCACAGACAGACACAGACAGACAGACAGACAGCCAGACGGACAGAATCACGCACAGACAGACAGACAGACAGACAGACAGACAGAATCACGCACAGACAGACAGACGTACGACTACACATACAACACCATCATTACCGAGGATGACGCCGTGTGCGCCACGATAATAGCTGGCCGTCAGGGTCTTGAAGCGATCCTGTCCTGCCGTGTCCCACACCGTCAGCTTCACCTGCACACAAGCATGTTGAGTGGTGTTGAGTGGTGTGGCCTTGGTGCGAGGGCAGGCCATCAGCCCACAAGGCATACAGGCAGGCAGGCGGACAGGCGGATAGACAGGAGGCAGATACAAACACGCACAGACGCACAGACGCACAGACACACACACACACCTGTTGACCGTTCAATGTCAGCATCTTGTTCTTGAAGTCAACACCTACAGGAAACGACACACAGGCATGTGGTCCATTTGTGGGTGATAACAACACACACACAATTTGCCCTCACATCTTCACAGGCACGCAGTTGAAGCAATCAACAAGCACACACCATCATGACATCGCATTGTGCGTACCGATGGTTGGGCCCATGTGTTCATCAAAGGTGTCATCTGTGAAGCGCATCAACAAGCTGATCCCCGAGCCACACAACAAACATGAAACCGTAAGTACAACATACATACACACACACAAGCACATACACACACACACAAGCACGCACACGCACACGCACACACAAGCACACACACACACACACAAGCACTCAAACCCAACAAAACACCAATGATAGGCGGTACATCGCAACATGATCGTATCCACACACCAGGATTTGCCGCAGTTGCTGTCCCCAATAATGAGGATCTTCAGCTCCGCATCCACATCCCCCATGTTGCCTTTTCTTTGTTGTCGTTTTGGCTGCACAGTCCTTCCTGCAACTTAAGTACAGTGTATGTGAATGGACCACTGCAACGCTGTCAGCTGTGTCTCCTTTATCTGTCTCTTATCTGATCTCCTTGCTGATGATGTGTCTGACTCCAGCTCGCCTGCCTGTCTTGCTGTCTTGCTGTGTTGGCTGTTTGGGTGGGTCTTTTTTTCTTGCCGATCAAAAAGTGCAATTCTGACGAACCTCCAGAAACTTCCACACAAGCCCACATTCACACTCAAGCCCATACGACCACACATTCACACTCACCAGATCGCATCGCACACACCATCCATCCACGCCAACCAACCATGCCGAAGCAAGCACCTGTCCTGTGGGCGCAGCGGGAAGACTGCGTGTACCTCACGGTGGAGGTACCCGATATCAAGGACCCAACAGTCGAGCTGAAGGGCCACACATTCTCCCTCAAGTGCGTGCCGCAAGCGACACACTGCTTGGGTTCAGTGGGAGTGACATGAGAGGTTTTTCTCATCATGCCTTCCTGTGCTTGTTTGCTTGTTTGCTTTTGTTGCGTGCATGCTTTGCTTTCTTGTCTGCACCGAAGTCTGTTGCGTGTTCCAAGTTCCCCCCCCCCCTTTGCTTGAACTCACATACCACCGCTGCAGGGGCAAGGGAGGCCCGAACCAGGAGGACTACGCTGTCACCATCGACCTTTACGGCGAGATTGACCCCGAGGTGCGTGCACACGTGTGTGTGTGTGTGTGTGTGCGTGTGTGTGTGTGTGTGTGCGTGTGTGTGTGTGTGTGTGTGTGTGTGTGTGTGTGTGTGTGTGTGTGTGTGTGTGTGTGCTTGCACCAATCAAGATCAATACTGGAACCTGAGATGCTGTTGCGCGGGTGTTGTTCGATTTTGCTTGTTGTTCCACATGTCCTTTGTTTCCATTCACACGCGCACGCACGCGCACGCACGCACACACCGAACTCAACAACTGCATGGCGTGTCGGATAATTTATGCCAATGCAGAAGAGCAAGCAGCGTGTTACTGGCCGCCACGTGTTCTTTGACCTGAAGAAGAAGGAGCCTGGTCCCTACTGGCCCCAGCTCACCAAGGAGAAAGTCAAGGTGCGTTCACGCGCGCGCGCGTGTGTGGATGTGGATGTGTGTGTGGATATACAGGGTGGACATGTGTTTGTGAGGCCGACTTAGGCGACACCTATGGACCGCGCATCATGTGCTTTGCTCACGTGTTGCATGTGTTTTGGATATGCGCTTGCAGCTGCCTTGGCTCAAGGTGGACTTTGACAAGTGGAAGGATGAGGATGAGAGCGACGACGAGGAGCAGGCAGACCCCATGGGCGGCATGGGTGGAATGGGCGGCATGGGCGGCATGGGCGGCATGGGAGACATGGGCGACATGAGCGCTGTACGTTCAAAATACGAGGGTCCTGTCGTGCGTGTTTGTGGTTGAGGGGGGAGTGAGCGTGGACACATGCTTCGCGAAGCATGTGCTTGCTGCTGCTTCTGCTGCCTTGTGTATTTGTGCAAATGGCAACGAGTACGTCATCATGGCTGCCCACAACCCTGGTTTTGCCACCCGCGAGGTTCCTTCCACTCACCCAAGGCATGTGTGCATGTGTGGGCCCTGCGGTGTCGGGTGTGCAGCTGATGCAGCAGCTGAATGCGGGCGGCATGGACCTGAGCCAGATGGCGGGCCCTCCCGGTGGCGCCAACACCGCCGCCGACGACGAGGACGACAGCGATGACGACGGTGCGTGCGCTGCTCGCTGCTGGTTACTTGCTGCTCGTACCTGGACTGGTTGTTTGCTGGTTGCCCGTTGTTGGTTGCGGCAATTGTCACCATTGGAAGTTGGGAGGGGGGAGGAGGGGAGGGGACACACGCGCACACACACACACAGACATAGAGACACACACAGACACAGACATAGAGACACAGGTACACACACACACACACAGACACACACAGACACACACACACAGACACACACACACACACACAGGCACAGACACACACACACACACACAGACAGACACACACACACACACACACACACACACACACACACACACACACACGAGCACACACAGACACACTTCTGCTCACCCCAAGCATTGCGTTCGGCCGACCTTACTCCGTCCATCACCAGACATCCCTGGGCTCGAGGACGAAGAGGCAGAGGGCAAGAACGAATGAGCAGTGCACTGTGTGACTTGATGCGCCGTGAAACTGATGAACGGATGAACTGATGAACTGATGCCATGTCACATTACCAAACCCATCCACCCATCCATTTGACTGCCATACCATCATCCTTTCGGCTGTGGTTGTGCTCAACCTCACGCCATCTCGCTCTGTCTCTCTCTCGCTCTGTCTCTCTCTCGCTCTGTCTCTCTCTCCCTCTGTCTCTCTGTCTCTCTCTCTTTGACATCACCACTCTTCCGCTAACGCTGTGAGACAATGTGACTGCGTGCACCCGTGCTCGTGCTCGTGCTCGTGCTCGTGTGTGCATGTGTCACAACCTCTGCATACGTAGTAAACACTCCGATCTGTGCCGCAGCGGAATGAGCAAGCGAGTCAGAAAGTGAGGCCTCATTTGTGTAGAGATGTGCATGTGTGCTTGTTTGTGTTGTGTTGTGTGTGTGTGTGTGTGTGTGTGTGTGTGTGTGTGTGTGTGTGTGTGTGTGTGTGTGTGTAGAGATGTGCATGTGTGCTTGTTTGTGTTGTGTTGTGTGTGTGTGTGTGTGTGGTTGCACAAATGACTGTGCCGATGCTGTGGGGTCGATGAGGGTTCATTTTCATGGAAGCGAGATGAAAAGAAAGAGAAGCAAGTGTCGGTGGGAGAAGAAGAACAACAACAAGAAGAAGAAATGTCGACAATTGGCGATGACACAACATCACGTCATGCTGCTCCAAAAATGCGTGCACGAGTGTGCACGTGCGCGCGTGTGCACGTGCGCGCGTGTGTGTGGGTTATGTGCACCAGCGATAGTTCAGGAGAGGGCGGCGAGGCGTTGCTCGAGCGAGGCCATGTTGTCACGGATGGTCGTTGTGTTCTCCTTGAGCGATTTCTCAAGCTGCACACAAAGGCGCAAGGACGAAGTGAGAACGAGGCATGGCGAACAACAACAATTGTTGGTGTGTGCGTGTGAGTGTGTGCGTGTGTGTGTAAGTGTACTCACACGCTCACACACGTGTTCTCACAGACACACGTGTTCTCACAGACACAAACACAAACACAGATACACACAAGCACGCGCACCACCACCTCCTTCTTCCTGCCCTCAAGCAGCACAGCGCATGCAAACGCACCGTGGAGAGCGTGACGCCCTGCATGGCGAGCTGGTCCTTGATGTTGGTCTGCACCTGGTCCATGTGCGTAAGGGTGGCGCTAAAGTCTGCTGCTTGCTCGTGAAGACTCTGCAGGTCGCGAAGCCGGCCCACAATCGCCGGCAGCGCACCGGACACGCCGCTCCACTGCTGCGTCAGGGCATACAACTCCTCAATCTGCACAGCGGCGTGGAAAGCGACAGTGAAGGCGATGATGTTGGTCACGTCATGTAGACTCTGAGCGTGTAAATACACACACACACACACAAACACACACACAAACACACACACACACACACACACACACACACACACACACACACACACACACACACACACACACACACACGCGCGCGCGCGCGCAGACACAGAGTGCAGTGCACCAAAACCACGTGTGCAGTTAAACAACCCTCCCAGCCCCTGTTCCTAAACCATCACCTTCTGCTTCTCGTCGGCCTTGAGCGCGAGGTCCTTGGACTTGGCGGCGACCTCGTCCAGCTTCTTCGACAGCGACGCCAACCGCAGGTTCAGGTTGTCCAGGCTCTGCGGCGAGATGCCGTACACCCTACAGCGCGCACACACAAACACACACACACACACACGCACAAACATGAGCGTCGTGTGAACGGTTGGCTTGGTTTCACATGTATGTATGAAGCTTCACATGAACGCACGTGCAACTCATCTGAGACATGACCCGTGGGCAGCATGCAGTAGACTTGCTCCCTCACCTTTGTGTCAATGCGTCGACAGCGGCCTTCAAGGTGGGCTCCTTCAGCCCAAGAAACGCACCTGAAGCAAGCAAGAACGGCAGAAGCAGGCGCATGAGTGGTTTTGATTGGCAAAAGGGGTTGGGCTGCTTGATAAGGGGCCAGCAGAGTCACACAAGCTCAAAAGGTTGTAAACTGCAGCACGTGCGACAGCCAACATAAAATAAACACAGAGACACAGAGGCGCGGACACAAACAAACACACGCACGCACGCACGCACGCACGCACGCACACACACACACACACACACACAGACACACACACAGACAGACACACACAAACCACCATGGACTCACACGACCCCTCTCCCCCCCACCCCAAAACCAAATCGCACCGATGGTTGTGATGCTCTGTGAACCGACGAGGTGTTCCAGCTGGGCCACACGCTGCTCCAACTCCGCCACCCGCGACAGCTGCTGGTACTTGGCCTGCTCTGGCGTGTAGTGCAGCGTGTACGTGATTTCCCCGCCTCCCTGTGGCGCGCGTGTGCGCGTGCGTGAGGTGAAGGTGGCAGTTTGGGCGGCGGGGGAGTGGTGATGTTGAGCACTTGGTTTGATGGACAGGGCCAGAGGGGAGGGCGTTGGACGCACACGACATAGACAGACAGACAGACAGACAGACGGACGGACGGACGGACACACACACACACACACACACACACACACACACACACACACACACACACACACACACACACACACACACACACACACACACACACACACACAAACACGACAAACGCAATCCGCACACACATACACACAAGCAGAACGCGCGCACCTGTTTGGCAGCTTCCGGTGCTTGTGTGCTTGTGCCCTTAATCTTCTCCACCTCAGCAACTAGCCGTCTGCAGCCGAATGGTGCACGCAGGCATTCGAAGGGTGAACGTGGGGGGCGGGGACGAGAACAGCACAGATGATTGGTTGGTCAAAGGCATGACGGTGGAAGCCGAACAAGTACGGGCACTGGGACGCACAAGTAACCAACACAGAACCACAAAGGATAGACGCCCTTCCATCCATCCACAACCCCCCTCCCCCCAAACACACACCACACGACACGGGCCGGGCGTTGCGGTACGTACGTTGCGACTTCCTTGTCGTGGGCCGGCGCCCTGTCGAGCGGAGCAGAGCGGGCGCCAAGGATTTCGTCCAACTTGACCTGCTGCAGCTGCTCGTTCAGCGATTGCACCTGTGCACAGAGGGCCACACACGTGTCCACGTGTCCAATAACGCATGCGTGAGGCACAGGCACAGACGCATCTCCAGCAAAGCAACGAATGTGCACGCACAAGGAGACACACACATACACACACACACACGCGCGCGCGCACGCACACACAGACACGCACACACACGCGCGCAGACAGAAACGCACGCACCTGGCTGGCCATGGTGGCGAGAGATGGCCCGCTGTCGTCCACGAGCGACTGGCCGTCCTGTGCATCCTTCATGCGCTGCACTTGCTGCAGGAAATCCTGTGGTGTGGCGAACACGCGTGCAGTTCGACACCATGCCAGGTGTCAGGACGCACGTGCAAACGCAGCCATCGTCAACACGTGTGCAGGCTCAAAGCTTGAAAACCGCAGGGGTTGGCAGCATCGGGGTGTCTTGAGCTCACCGTGACTTCAATCTGAAGGCGATGGAAGCGCTCCTGCACAGATTCGTCGAGCGCGCCGTGCTCCGCCTGCAGGGGTTCAATGACGTTCAACAGCAAGACAAGACATCGAATAAATGTGTGTGTGTGTGTGCGCGCGTGTGTGCGAGGAACAACAAGACAGCAAGCATGCGTGTGGCAAGGGCAGCGTGATACCGCGGAGACCATTGACACGGATATGGGGTGTCGCTTTGGGTACGCGTCTGGCTCGCGACACACGAGGTACACGTACCACTTGCAATGTGCGATAGCCTGTGTTCTTGTCACTGTTGAAATCTGCAGCGTGGTTGAGATCAGTTTGCGTGGTAGGGGTTAGCATAGGTGCGTGTAGGACAACAATAGCAGGTATCGCACGCGCTCTTGGCCTCGATGTCTCTCCTTATGTGATGCAGTGCAAACGATGCACACCTGCTTCTGATGCATCGAGAACTGTGCCCTTGAATCTGTGTTGCGCCGTGCACACGATTGTATGTGGTGGCGCATGTGTGTGTGTGTGTGTGTGTGTGCGTGCGTGTGTTTGCGTGTGCGTGTGTGTGTGCGTGTGCATGTTTGTGTTGTGCGTGTGTGTGTGTGTGCGTGTGCATGTTTGTGTTGTGCGTGCGTGTGTGAGTGTGCGTGGTTGTGTTGGAATAGTGAGTGGATAGATCCATGCAAGCGCCCACACCCACATAGATTAGCAGCACTCAAGATGACACACACACACACGAACGCCACGAATATGCTGTCGTACTTGTTGTAGGCGTCTGCCTTGTTGGGCTCGGTCACATCCAGGGCGGGATCTGCCTCTGCCTCTGGCGTTTGTGACTGTTGACGTACAGACAGGGGGGAGGAGACGCAGGCACACACACACACACACACACAACAACAACAACAACAACAACAACAACAACAACAACAACACAACACAAGTTAGCACAGCCCACATACAGACAAACACACAGACAAACACACAGACACAGGCACACAACGCACATGCATCAATGCATATGCTCACCTGGCCAATGGGACCCTCTTCATCGTAGGTCACATCAGGTGTCTCAAACACCTCCGGCTGCTGTCCACTCATGCCTTTTTATTGCTGTTCTGAATGTACCACAAGAGGGGTCAAGCAATGCAAGAAGCCAAGCAAACACAAACACTGGCTGGCTGGCTGGGTATCGTTCGTTGAGCTGTTGTTGTTTTCTGCGCTGTTTGGCGGGTGGTTTACTGAAAATTCAAGGAAATCTTTGAGAATAGTCGCTAATTTTTTTTATTGTTTGCCTGGTGGAGGAGGGAGACGAGAGCCGCGGTGATGGTGGGGTGGACGATAACCCTGCGTTGTCGATGGGTGTTGTTGGTGTTGTTGATGTGAGTGAATGATGTGTGTGTGTGTGAATGATGTGCATGTGTTGTTGATGTGTGTGTGTGTGTGTCTGATTAAGCTGGTCAAGTTTCACAGCCACCACCACAACAACGGCGCCCTTCCAACAACCCAACCCATCCCGCCCACATGATTGAAAGACAACGCACTGAAGGATGTCGCGGAAGTGCGGGCGGGCGATGGTGCGCCGGTGGTCGGTGATGATGATGATGGTGATAGCCATGATACACCTGCAGCAGCAAATCCAAACGCACCAGTGCAGGGTAGTGCAGTGCGAGCACGAAGCATTAGTGTGAGCACACAACCGAAATACACACACACACACAACCGCACACACACACAACCGCACACACACACACACACATACACACGCACGCACGCACAAACCGCAATACCCTTCCATCTCCCTCCCAAACTCTCAACCACACACCATGGAGGAACGGTTGTAGGCTGGTGGCGATTGGCGGTACGGCGAGCCCTGCGGCCCGCCCGGCCCGCTGTGGTTGGCAAACGCGGGCGGGCGCGTGCGCGAGAACATGGGCGCGCCGTGCGGCCGGTGGGCCCATGGCGCCGTGTCCTGCGATGGCGGCGGCGGCGGCGGCGGCCCTCCTGTTGGCGATGACGACGACGGTGGTGGGGGTGGCGGTGCGGCTGATCCCAGCGGCGACGGGCGGTGTGGGATGTGCCGCACACCAGCACCGCCGCCTCCGACGCCTACAGCGGGTGATGGCGGCGGCGGTGCGCCAGTGGGCGCGTGGCGCGGGTGTGGGTGTGCATGGTGGTGGTGCTTGCCTACTGGCGGCCCAGCGGTCGACGGCGATGACGACGACGATGCGGATGTGTGGAGCGGCGCAGCAAGCAGCGGAGACGACGGCGATGTGGGCCGGTTCGTCGCATACTGCGGGGACCCGAGCACGCTGCCTTTGCTGCCGTGGGCTGACGATGGCAGCGGCGGCGGTGGCGGCTTACCTGCTGCGTGTGTGTAGTGGGGCGGGCGGGAGCCGATGATGGGGGCGCGCCCCAGACGGCCACCAGGCGCGGGGGACAGAATCGCAGCAGAGGGCGCTGACGGCGACGAAAGCGACGGCGACACCACCGCTGTTGGCGACGTACCGACCGGTGGCGGTGGCGGCGGCGGCTGGTGGTGGGGATGGTGGGGATGGTGGTGCTGTGGCTGTGGCCCGCCGATGCCCGGGCTGGCCAGCGGGGTGGTTGCGGCTGTTGGCGTCCCAGATGAGGAGGACGAGGTGCGTGCGGAGGGGCGGCGTGGCAGTGGCGGCGGCGGCGGCGGCGGCGGTATGCTATCACGCGCACCAGCGCCTGCAACAGCCGACGGCGCGGTGGCGGGCATGCCGGGCCTGTGTGGGTACCGGGTTGGCGGCGGTGGCGGCGGTGGCGGTGACTCCCCACGGCGATGTCCATGTGGCGGGAAACCACCACCAGCACTCATTCGCATTGACGCATGTGGCTCATGCGCCGCATGTCGTGGCGGCGGCACCCGCACACTCCCCTGCATGTGTGTGTGTGTGTGTGTGTGTGTGTGTGTGTGTGTGTGTGTGTGTGTGTGTGTGTGTGTGTGTGTGTGTGTGTGTGTGTGTGTGTGTGTGTGTGTGTGTGAACGATGTGTGTGCGTTCAGGGCACAGGACCAACGCAACAGCACTGTCGCTTGTCACCGCGTCTGAAGCACGCGCGGCAGGCATACATACAGGCAGACAGATGGGTCGACAGATAGATGCACAAGCAGATATGTGGGCAGTATGTGTGGAAAGCATTGTCTCACCTGCGACATGGAGTGGTGAGGCGGCGGGTGCATGGCCTCATAGGATGGTGGGTGCTGCGCCTGTTGGTGCGGCGCCATTTGATCCCGTTGCTGTTGGTGTTGGTGTGGCTGCTGTGTTGAGTCTTGTTGCTGGTGTTCGCGCTTCTGTGCGGCCTCCTTTTCCCTGCGCTCCGCTTCTTCCGCAGCGAGTCGCTGGGTGTGCGTGTATGTGTGCGTGCGTGCGTGCGTGTGCGTGTGTGTGTGTGTGTGTGCGTGCGTGTGTGTGTGTGTGTGTGTGTGTGGGTGTGAGTGTGAGTGAGAATGTGTGTGCTGGGTGCATGCAAGCATAATAGGCGCGTTTGGTTGGTGGAGTGCGCATGCACGTGTGTGTCATGTGTATGGCACAGCATGTGGCACAGCATGTCGACTCACCGCTCTAAACTTAAGGAAGGCCTCATGTTTGCTTTGTTCGAGGGCACGCTGCTTCTCCAGAAGCTGTTCTTCCTGCTTGTCGAGCTTCCTCAGTTGCTGTGGACGAGAGCAAGAAGAGACCCGATGAGGCAGAAGTGCCACACGCACACGCGCAGCGACTGCAAGCAAGACACAGCCATGGCATAGCCATCCCAGACAGTCAAGACGCAAGGAACAACAAAACACATGGTGTAGCACACACCTCCTGCAGGGTGGTTTGCCGTTTGAGCTTCTTCTCCTTGCGCTTGCGAGTTCCTTCACGCAGCACCCTCACCTGGGCGTGGGTACAGCAGGGTGTACAGCAAGCAACAACAGATCTTTTGTGAGTCGACAAACGCTGTGCACTCACACGCAGGGATACACAATCGCACACACACACACACACACACAATAGCAAGCACACACACAAGAGCGCACACCCACCCACACTCACACTCACACTCACTCACTCACACTCACACACACAATAGCAAGCACACACACACACACACACACACACACACAATAGCGCACACCTCCTCTCGTCGCCGAGTGAGGATGCTGTGGAAGAGGGCAACTGCAATGGCCGTCGACATGGATTTCGGGCGCTTGCAAGGGAACCCGCCGCCGGGCTGGGGATACTTTCGGTTGGCGGTGGCGGACCCATCGGCTGTCGCATCGCCGCCGTTGTTGGTGTTGCCTGTGGCGTCACCGTTTGGCATGTGCCAGATGGTCGACGGAAGCAATGGCGCGGAGGAAGAAGCGGCTGTTGTCGATGCCCCATCCCCCGTGGCCGTGGTTGTCGCTGTCGTCGTTGCACCGGCATCACTGGCACCAGCAGTCGTTGCAGCAGTGGCTGTTGCCGATGCTGTTGCCGATGCTGTTGCCGATGCTGTTTGCGCTTGCTTATCAGCAGACCCGGCCTCTGGCGTGAGTGTGTTCCTGGGATGCAGGGTCGCTGGAGGCGGCACAGCAGGCACGAACCGGGGCGGCCCAGCGCGCACCACACGGCTCGTGTACGCGCCCACCACCATCGTGTGTTGTGTGTGGCGGCTGCGCTGGCACCTTCACCTTGTATCGGCTGTTGTTGGTTGTTGTATCTTTTATAATATGCAACTGCACGAAGATTCGATGGGAGAACAATGGGCGTGGGTGGAACAACGAAAATGTATGGAAAACATCAGCCATTTCTCTTCAACACTTGGGCCCGTCCGATAGGGATGTCGTTCTTCGAAGACGTGAGTGCTGGTGCTGGTGTGCTGTGTGTGTTGTGTTGTGGTGAGCTGGATGTGTAGCAGCAAGAAGAAGCGTGGATGGTGGAGCTTTGTGGGTGGTGGGGTGGATGAGTTGGCGAGACGGGCTGGTGGCCGAGGTTGTGCTTGAGTCGGCGTTGGAGGGAAGATGGCTAAAAGGTCAGGAGGGGAAGATGGCGAAGATGCACAGTGTACTGGAAGAAGGGGCGACGACAACAGCTAGCTTGCGCACACTGATGTGGCACAACAACAACAACAACAACAACAACAACAACAACAACAACAACAACGCCACACACACCAGCAAAGAGCCAAAGCACTAGTGTTTGTTTTGGTTGTCCTTCTTGTGTGGTGCAGTGGTGGTGGTGGTGGTGGTGGTGGTGGTGGTGAAAATGGAGCAAAGGCACTGATTGTTCTGCAAATCAAGCCTCTGGCAAAGCAGCCACACTGGCTTTGTATTGCTCCATGCACTCCAACATCTGCTCAACATCGGCTCAGCTGCACGCTCACACGATGTTACTTGTATGCGATGGCCCTTGCTTGTGATACCTGCATGTCTGGTCGCTTGTGTATGTGTATGTGTGTGTGTGTGTGTGTGCAGGGAAGCCGCGTTTGGGTGAAGACTGCCGAGACCTGGGTGCCCGCAGTGGCCGCAGGCAACGATGGCACTCAATCCTCCTTCAAGGCCGACGACGGCCAGGTCGGTGCACTACTGCCGGATGTTGTTCACATGTGGCAGTGACATGCCACGCGCCACATGCCACGCGCCATGCGCCATACACTTTCAAATGTTTTCACACTATTGAAAGGAAAAAACCCAGACGCGATTTCTGCCCCCGGCCCCGCTCACGCTGTACCCAATGTCAAACACACACGCACACACACACACACATTATCCTTGTTTCCTTATTATGATAGGTGCATGTGGTGCCAAACGAGTCCATTGGCCCAGACACCGTGACCGCCATGCACGAGACCAGCCAGGTACGGTTGAATGTCCTCTTTGATGAGTTGTGAACCACAGAGTGTCATCAAAGCGCGATGCTCTTCACTCAGGGGGGAACGAAACGTGTGGTCCTCAAACTCCTTTTCCCTCACCGTCCCCGCTCACGTCTTCCACTACATCACTCACACACTTCTTCACGTGTTGTCGAATCCCCTTCATTGAAACTTCACATTGCAGAACGGCATGGAGGACATGGCCCAGCTCGCAGATTTGCACGAGGGTTCCCTCCTCTACAACATTGCCCTGAGGTTTGCTGTCGCATATGACATAGTGCAACACACACACACACACACACACACACACACACACACACACACACACGCCACACACGATGATGGTTGTGCGGCTTTCCACATCACACAATTGAATTGGGCGCTCCTCACCCTTGCGGCGGGTTTGTTGTTGTTTTGTGTGGTTTTTGTTGGGGAATGTGTGCAGGTTCAAGCAGAACAAGATCTACACGTACATTGGGTCCATCCTCTCCGCCGTCAACCCGTACCAGCGATTCAACGAACTCTACGGTCCAGAGAAGGTGCGCGGCAGTGCAAGTGTACAGTCGTTTCTGTACACGCTTGTTGGTATCCTTCCTTGGGATCGTGTCGTTTATGTCTCCTTCGCTCAAGCTTTGACCACGTGCTCACTCCTTGCCTGGCATGACAGATTGAGGAGTACAAGGGCAAGACCATTGGCGATCTGTCTCCGCACATTTACGCCATCGCCAACGAGGCGTACCACGCCATGTGGAAGAAGTACGTTATTGCCTGTATCATATCGCTTATGCATGCGCAAGCAGAGGTGTGTGTGGGTGTGTTTGTTGCCCATGGGGCGCCAATAACACTCTTCTCTGTGGTTTCTGTCCGCGTTTCTTTGTATGTCTTGACCCCCTCTCTGTCTGCCTGTCTCTGTTTGATGCTGCCTGATCCATCGCCTCTACTTTTCCATTCATCCTCACCACTTCATCTTTATCCTCACCACCATCTTCCTTCCGCGCCCCCCCCCCAAACTGCCGCCACTGCCGCCACTGCCTGCAGCGATGCAAACCAGGCCATCCTCATCAGCGGCGAGTCTGGCGCAGGCAAGACCGAGTCCACCAAGTTCATCCTGAGCTTCCTGTCGCATCTCAGCAACACCATCAACGACTCCAAGGGCGTTACCGCCGCCAAGAACTACGAGGAGCAGATTGTGCTCAGCAGCCCCATTCTTGAGGCATTTGGCAACGCAAAGACCGTCTACAACAACAACTCCTCCCGGTACGCAACCCCCCAAACAATCGAGCATCGTGCCCTGTCGTGCGTTGCTGTGTGTCTCTCTGCCTGCTTTCGTGATCTTTTCCTTGACGAGATTTCTCTCCACACTTTCTTCTTCCTCGTCCTTCGTTTTTCTTTCCTTCTCTTCATCCCTCTGCTTGCCTCACGCCACTGCGTCTCCCACGTGTTCCTCCTGCTCCTCCACCACTGCCTCCGTGTAGGTTTGGCAAGTTTATCCAGCTGGCCTTCTCCTCTGGTGGCACAGTGGAAGGCGCAAAGATCATCGACTACCTCCTCGAGAAGAACAGGGTTTGTCATCCATCTTTGCTGCTTGCATGCATGTTCTTGGTTCCGATGCTTGCGTGCTTGCTTGATACTCGTGTGTGTGTGTGTGTGCGAACGTGCGTGTGTGCGCGTGAACGTGCGTGTGCGCGCGTGCGCGCGTCCCTGTTGGCTGAGTGATTGATTAGTCACAGACACGACCCCACGCTCACAACCAATTACATCGTGCGCGCACACCGTTTACTTACAACCCCCTGCACCCCACCTGTCCACAATCCCCTCCACACACACACACACACACACACACACACACACACACACACACAAACACACGCCGCGCTTTCTTACAGGTTGTGCGCCAGAACGAGAACGAGCGCAACTTCCATGTGTTCTACTGCCTGCTTGCGAGCGACAAGCTGGACAAGCTGTACCTTGAGGCGGACCCGAGCAAGTACCACTACACGTCGCAGTCTGGCGTGTGGACGGCGGACGGCATTGATGACGGCGAGGACCACGCGCGCCTGCTCAAGGCGTTTGAGGCCATGTCCTTCACGCAGGAGCAGCAGGACGACATCTTCAAGATCCTCGCAGCCATCCTCATCCTCGGCAACGTCAACTTTGTCAACCAGGGTGGCGCGCACGTTGTGACGCGCGATGTGCTGCAGCAGTGCTCGGAGCTGCTCGGCGTGGAGGCGGACGACGTTGCCGAGATTCTCACCCAGCAGAAGCGCGTTCTTCGCGGCGAGGAAATCTTCACCCCGCTCGAAGTCGACCAGGTACACACATAGAGAGGGTGTGTGTTTGTTTGTTTGTTTGTGTGTGTGTTTGTTTGCTTGCTTGCTTGTGTGTGTGTGTTTGTTTGCTTGCTTGCATATGCTCGTGGACATGATCCCAACTGTCCCTCCTTTATCTCTTTCCCTTCCTCTCCAACTGCACTGCCGCTCACCCACTTGCTTCTTGACGTGTGTACAGGCTGCGGACTCGCGGGATTCGCTTGCAATGGCGCTGTACGCGCGCACGTTCAAGTGGATCATCTCCAAGCTCAACCTCTCCCTCAAGGGCCAGGAGTCGTTCCACTTTGTCGGCGTCCTCGACATTTTCGGCTTTGAGAACTTTGAGCACAACTCCTTTGAGCAGTTCAACATCAACTACGCAAACGAGAAGCTCCAGCAGTACTTTAACAGGTGCGGCCCGCCCCTTGCGCAGTTATTGTTTGTTGGTTTGTCAATGTGTGTGTGTGTGTGTGTTTGGTTTGTTTCGGCTGTTTCTGCCATGTCGCGTAACTTTTTCCGTGATCCCTCCCCAAACCGACACACTCACGTGCACATCACATCGTTCTTGTCTACGCACACAAACACACACACACACACACACACACACACACACACACACACACACACACACACACGCACGCACGCACACACACACACACACACACCGCCTGCTGCCGCTCGTGCATATCTGTGTTTCGCAGGCACATCTTCTCCCTGGAGCAGCTTGAGTACAACAAGGAGGGCATTGACTGGAGCGACATTGACTGGGTGGACAACGCCGAGTGCCTTGACCTGATTGAGCGCAAGCTCGGCGTCCTCTCACTCATTGATGAGGAGAGCCGCTTCCCCAAGGGCACCGACAACAGCCTCCTCGTCAAGCTCCACTCCTCCCACGGCAGTGAGTACCTGTACCACACGTACCGGAGACAGACGTTGTGCATCATCATCATCATCATCATCATCATCTCTCTCTCTCTCATACGCACCCTCGCATATACCCCGCCCCCCTCCTCTTCACACATCATTACGCCATGACCCCCCCCCCTTGCTGTTCTCTCACTCACTCACCCTTACCTGCTCACACCCATTTCTCTTCCCCCCTTCTCTCTTGCTCCTAAACATACACACACACGCACACACACACTGTCTCTCCTCCTCCGCACGCCCCTTGTTAGACGAGGACTCGCCGCACTACATTCGGCCGCGCATGCAGAACACGCTGTTTGGCATCCGCCACTTTGCCGGCGACGTCATGTACGACGTCTCTGGCTTCCTCGAGAAGAACCGCGACACCTTCAGAGAGGTCCGCCAGCGTGTGTGATGGGCGTGTAATGAGTGTGTGCGTGTGATGGGCGTGTAATGAGTGTGTGCCGTGTAATGTTGGGTGTGTGATGTACATGTGTGGATGGTGTTAGACTCTTGCGCCGTTGTGAACACGGTTTTTTTGTTCGTTCGTTTGTTTGCGTCATCACATCATTTATTCATGCCACTCTTGTTGTTGCTGCTGTTGCTGTTGTGTCCTGCCCTGCACATTTAGGATCTGCTTGAGGTGCTTCGGGAGAGCAACAGCGATTTCGTGTACGACCTGTTTGAGCACGACTCGTCTCGCGGCGGCGGCAAGCGGCCCGGCACCGCCCGCAAGAAGCCAACCGTCAGCTTCCAGTTCAAGGTCTGTGCCGCTCGCCTGGATGAGAAGCTGAGACATGCGCCCCGTGTGTGTGTGTGTGTTTGCGTACATGAATGTTGTGCGTATGCCCATGTGTATGTTTGCATACGTCCGTCTATGCATGTGTGTGCGCGTGCGGCTGTCTTGTTAGGCAATGCAGCTTGCTGTGTCGTGTTTGCTGTGCAGTCTTCACACGTCTTTGAAGCGTTGCCCGTCCTCCGCTCACTTGACCTGTTCTCACACCAACCACCACCACCCACCACCACCACCACGCGCGCGCCGTGCGATCACCGCCACCGCCACAGGAGTCGCTACACCACCTCATGTCGATGCTTGGCGTGGCCTCGCCCTTCTTCGTGCGCTGCCTCAAGCCAAACACCAAGAAGGTTGCTCAGCAGTTTGAGCACAACATCGTCCTCAACCAGCTCCGCTACTCTGGTGTGTGAGCGGGGTTGTGTGAATGTGTGCGTGTTGAGTGCGTGCTGAGAGAGAGTGTGTGAAGTGTTTGTACGTGTGCGTTCATCAGTGTGTGTGCATACCATTGCGTGTGTGCGTGCGTGTGCATGGCGGGGATTGTCTGCTGTCTCCCCCGTTTGCACCATCTCATTCTGGCCACATGCACTCATGCATCATGTGCATCTGTTTGCACCAACCACCCCACACCCCTCCACCAAACTGCCTGCAGGCATGCTTGAGACGGTGCGCATTCGCCGCGCGGGCTACCCTGTCCGCAGGGAGTTTTCCGACTTCCTCTTCCGCTACCGCGTGCTGTCCAGCGGTATCGACAGCAACCTGCCCATGCCCGACCAGAGCAAGGCCCTCCTCGCCAAGTTTGACGCAAACGCCAAGGACTGGCAGATTGGCAAGAGCAAGGTGCCGTCACCTCGCCTCACTTGCTCGCTTGCTCGCTTTCTTGTTCATTGACTGTTGCTGTCCTTGATTGCTACCAGCGCCACGATGTATATCATGTATCACGCAACACAAACACACCCACACTCACTCACTTGCATACACACTCACATCAACACACAAAACACACATATTCCCACTTCCCCCCCCTCTCAGGTGTTCCTGCGGGAAGGGCTTGAGGTTGAGCTTGAGAAGGAGCGGCACGTGAGCCTCAAGGCGACGGTGCAGAAGATCCAGGCCGTCATCTTGGGCTATATCCAGCGCAAGCGCTACAAGATTATGCTGCGCAACGCCCGCCGCATCCAGGCGTGGGTGCAGATGGTGCTCACGCGCCGGCAGTACCTCAAGGAGAAGGCGGCGGCCATCAAGATCCAGGCCGTGTACCGCGGGTACCGGGCCCGCGTGCTGCGCGCCCAGCTGGAGGAAGAGCGACGCATCGAGGAGGAGCGCCGCCGCGAGGAGGAGCGCCGCAGGGAGGAGGAGCGCCTCGCCGAGATTGCGCGCCTGGAGGCCGAGGCCAAGGCGGCTGCTGAGGCCGAGGAGCGGGAGCAGCAGGAGGCGCAGCGGCGGCTTGAGGAGGCCCGGCAGCGGCAGGAGGAGGAAGCAAAGCGCAGGCAGGAGGAAGAGGCGCAACGAAAGGCAGACGAGGACCGCCGCCTCGCTGAGGCCCGCGAACGCGCAAAGTACGTTTTCTCCGCTTCACGTCGCGCTGTTTGACACATCCGTGCCCCCTGTGTGTGGGTGTGTATGTGTGTGTGTATGTTGTGTTGTACGGTGTGGTGTGTGGGGGGAAGGCACGCCTGTACGCGAATGCATGTGCGAGTCATGCCTATGATGCCTTGCGGTTATGGGAGTCGTTGAGCTACCATACCAGCCCTGTGTTTCCTTTCGTGTTTCCTGACGCTTCCCCAACCAACCGTGCGCGTGTGTGCCAGGGTGCTGGAGCAAGAGCAGCGGCAGCGCGAGGAAGAGGCCCGTCGCAAGGCCGAGGAGGAGCGGCTTGCAGCAGAGGAGGCCGAGCGGCAGCGGCAGATGGAGGAGGAAGCGCAGCGCCTTGAGGAGCAGCGCATGGCGGAGGAGGCCCGCCGTGAAGAGGAGCGCATGCAGGCGATGCGCGACGCCGAGGCCGAGGCCGCGCTTGAGGAGGCCGAGGGCATGATGGACGAGGAGATTGAGGAGGAGCACCACGAGGGCTACCTCGCCATGTTCCGCGGCGTCCTGCAGAACCTCAAGAGCAAGTGGTGCGTGCTGCACGGCAACACGTTCATGTTCTTCAAGAAGCAGCAGGACTCGATCCACGCGGGCTTCCTCACGAAGATGGGCGGCGGTACGAGCACGCTTGGCCGCAAGAACTGGAAGCGGCGCTGGATGGCGCTCAAGGGCGGTAAGCTGCACTACTACCCGTCTCAGGACGAGAAGGACGAGCTTGGCGTTGTCGACATTCAGAACTGCATCGAGATCATCTGCGTACGTTGATTTCATTGATTCATTTTGTCGTGCTCAGTTTCGTTCAGAGCATGTATGTGCCTGTACGTGTGTGTGTGTGTGTGTGTGTGTGTGTGCTTGTGCGTGTTTGTCTTTGGGTTATGGCCGTTATCTGCTTCTGTCCTGGCTGCTCGTGTGTCTGTTCGCCACTCCAGTGCTCGCTCACCTTACGTTTGTGTTGTTGTTGTTGTTGTTGTTGACCTGCGCAGGACGACCTTCCCCTCAAGAAGGAGCACGCCTTTGCCATCGACACGGGCAAGCGCACGTACTTCATGTATGCGTAAGTTGACCAACACTTTGCACGGTTTGCACCAGTGTTTTGCGTGTATCCCTCGAGCCCAACCCACGCAAACCAACACGCCATTGCACCTGCAGCGCCTTTGCAGCTTGTTGGTTCATTGTGCATGCATGCCCTCTGTTGTGCACCCGCATCCACGTTCATTGCGTATTCACCTGTTCGGCCACCACACATCCCCCTTTGTACATTTCTCCGTCTCACCAGGGACTCTGAGGAGGAGCGTGAGGAGTGGCTTGAGATCCTTGGCATGGTCAAGGGCAAGAGCGACGCCGAGCTCGCCCAGATGATGGAGACCGCCAGCGTCAACCCACGCAACGCCCAGGTAACATTGCACACATGCGCACAACATGCTTGTGGTTATGCTTGTGAATTGTTCACAGTGTCGTGCGCATACGCTGCACACACACACACACACACACACACACATGCGCAGATGCGCAATGACCCAACGTTGTTTCTCCTACCTTGAATTTGGCATGTTCTTATGCTGCTCTCCTCGTGATCAGGGCACCATTGACGTGGACGACATTCTGTCTGTGGGTCCCGCGCACTCGGACATTGACGGCCATCCATCGTTTGTCGTGATGACCGCCGAGCGCGTGTACAAGTTTGTGGCGCGCGACCAGGGCGAGATGCAGGCGTGGATCAAGGTCCTCAGCCCCAAGAAGCGCGACCCAACAAGCGACCTCGACGGCGGCGACAGTGCGTTTCTTGCCGTGTTTCATGCAGCGCTGTTGCAAACACTTCATCCACGTTGTGCACGTGCATGCATGTGTTCACAATTGGGCGATCTCTTGCGTGTTGTGTGCTGCTCTGTTCGCCAGCCCTGCCACTCTCTCACTCTTCCTTCCCCCACCTCCACCTCCTCACCCTGGCCACACACCGTACCTACCCTTCTGCACAAACTCTTTAGCGGCTGTTGTTGAGCGCGGGTGGATGCTCAAGGCTGGCGGCAAAGGAAACGCCTTCAAGCGCCGCCGCTGGTTCATCCTCCGCGGTGATGTCATCAGCTACTACAAGACCCCGGTACAGCTCTTGATTCCGGCATGCTCGCGGGCATGGTTGGAAGTCAACGCTCTGAATTGGCTTACCTGCACCTGCACATTGCGCACAGCGAGAGCGAGAGAGAGAGTGTGTGTGTGTGTGTGTGTGAGTGTGAGTGTGTGTGTGTGTGAGTGTGAGTGTGTGTGTGAGTGTGTGAATCTATCGTGTTCACGATGCGTTGCTGGCACAGCATGCAGTTCTTCGTACCACCTCTTGCGCTCCTCCATGTACGCACCTTGGTACTGCTCATCTTTTGCCTCCGCACCCAAACGCATCCTCTTTTGTCCAAAACGCCTTTGGGGTTTTCAGGCGGACGATCTGCCTGTTGCGACCATCCCGCTCAACTCGCTGTGCTCCGTGATTCCGCCTGACGAGGCTGAGGCTGCACGCGCCGGCGAGTGGACGTTCACGGTGCACTCCCGCCACAAGACCTTCTACCTCACCTGCAAGACCCAGGCAGATGCCAACCGCTGGATCAACGCCATCCAGGTTCGTGTGCATGCATGTGCTTGTGTGCTGCTTGTGTACGTGTTTGCATGTTTGTTTGCGAAACGGCCAGCAATGCACTCTTGCATCGAGAGTCATTCGTGTGGACCACTTTCCTACCCCCCCCCACACACACACATACACACACACACACATCTACAATCCCCCGTGTCCTCCTCACCCGCAACGCCGTGCATGCTGGTGGCCCAGGATGTGATTGACAACTCGCCGCTGATGGAGATGCCCATGGAGAAGCTGATTGACGAGCTCAAGCTCGCGTCCCCACAAGAGGCCGACCAGATCTACGCCACACACAAGGTTCCTTCCGCCCCCCCCTCTTGTTGCTTCGCTTGTGTTTAGTTTCTCATCGTTGTCTCCTGACTGCCACCGAAAATTTCTTGCTTGCTTCACCCCCTATCTTCCAACAACACCGCGCCGCTAACCCAGCTTGCCTGCCTGCACACATGCACACACTTCTCGCTCTCTGTTATTTCGCGCCCAACTTGCAGCTGTTGACGTACTCATCCAAGCCGCTCAAGGGCTCGCTGCTGCCGCTGCCGTACGGCGAGATCACGTCTCCGTCTGGCGCCCGCGCGTACGAGACGCTTGAGGCTGAGGCGGTGAAGCTGAGCGCATCGCTTCTGCCAGCGGTGGAGACTGGAGGCCGTGGCGGCCGCTTTGGCTCTCCGGAGAACCCGGCTGAGCTCATCCGCAACGTGCTGCAGCTGTGCTTTGATGTGCCCAAGATGCGCAACGAGGCCTACTGCCAGGTGATTGTGCAGACGACCAACGCACCCAACCCTGGCTCCCAGCTCAACCTCACCCACTGGCACCTGCTGGCCGCCATGTGCTGCTCCTTCCTCCCCTCGCGCAAGTTTGTGCGCTTCCTCCGCTTCCACCTCAAGCGCACCATCGACCACCTGGAACAGGTCCGGTCTGCCGCCATTGTGATCACGCGTTTGCACATGTCACGCTTTGCCTTGCTGCACCATGCCTCTGACTTGCACTTGTAACCTAACACGCCTTCATCATCATCATCATCATCAACAACAACAACAACAACAACAACAACAACAACAACAACAACAACAACAACAACAACAACAACAACAACAACGCGCCCCGCTTTGGTAGGTTGGCGAGGAGGTGGTGAACATTGCTGCGTTCTGCCTGGAGGCGCTCAAGCACACCAAGACGCGCGACTTCCCACCATCCACAAAGGAGATTGAAGCCATCATGTCTGGCAAGGGCCTCTCCTGCACCGTGTTCTGCGTCAACGGCAGGTGCGAGACACTACGATACGCGCGCGCGCGCGCGTGTGTGTGTGTGTGTGTGTGTGTGTGTGTGTGTGTGTGGTGCTTCCGGTATGAATGGCTGCGCCTCCTCTCTCACCATTTTCCCACTCACTCAACAACTCTCGTAATGTACTCGTCCCCCCCCCCCACAAAACAACAAAATATCCCTCTTTGCCCACAGGACGGTGGACATGCCCATCACCTCCAGCACCACGTGCGCGGATGTCATCAACTACGTCAAGGATGAGCTCGACCTGACGCAATGCCGCAACGGCTTTGGCCTCTTTGAGACGTGCGGCTCCGTCAGCAAGTACCTCGAAGAGAAGGTTTGTTACATGGAGCGCGTGCGTTTGCATTGTGTGGCTTTATATTTGCGTGTCTGGATATGCGCGCACATGGAATGTACTGCGGTGAAACGCAACGTTTAGACACCTGATGCGTCTCCTTGTTCGAAGCTCACGCGTGTCCGTCTTTGCCTGTGTGTGTGTGTGTGTTCCATGTGTTGTACAGTACACGGTTGCTGATGTGCTGTCCAAGTGGGAGAAGTACGAAGCACACGGCATCAACCCTGAGGGCGGCTCCTGGCGCCTCACCTTCAAGCTCTTTGCCTTTTACGACCCCATCGCTCCAGACCTCTCCATCACCGAGAAGGCACGTCCCACAAGCACAGACACTGCCGCTGGCTGCCGACGGCCGTCTGTGTGGTCGCGGTTGTTGTTTGTGTCAAACACACACACACACACACACACTCTCTCGCTTCTGGGATTTTGTGCATGCATGTTTTCGAGCCATGCCAGCTCACATTCCATCCAATTTCTCTCGCATCTGACCCTTTGCTGCTCCTTTGGGTGTTCAGGAGTTCCTGTTCGAGCAAGCGTTTGAGAACGTGATGAACCACCGCTTCCCCGCTGACGACGCCACGCACATCAAGCTCGCTGCCCTCCGCACGCAGTACGTCGTTGGCGACCACGAGGCCGGCGCGTACATGTCCTCGCTCGTGAAGGTGCACCCTGCCCAGCAGCCGCAGCTGCTCGCAGACACGGCTGCAACCGGCGGCAGCACCCTCAAGCGCGCTGGCACCATGATCAAGGGTAAGTGATGAGCGCTGTGTGTTTCTGTGTATATGTGTGTGCGATGAGTACGCGTCTGTGTGTGTGTGTGTGTGTGTGTGTGTGTGTGAGGCCCTTGCTTGTCTCTGCGTGTCTTTCACCGTAGCATTAACCTGACGGTTGTCTTCAAATGCACACTGCAGGCACGCTCAAGGGGCTTGGCCGCAACACCATCCGTCGCCTGCGTGGCGGCACGCTCAAGAAGTCGGAGCAGGTGTCTGATGCCGAGCTGAAGAAGATCAACGACAAGATTGTCAAGGACTGGGAGCACATGCGCGGCATGTCCAAGGACGACGCGCGCGAGGCGTACATGCAGATTATCCAGGTGCGCCCTTTGCTGTTGCTGCTGCTGCTGCTGCTGCTGCTGCTGCTGCTGTTGTTGTTGCTGCTGCTGCTGCTGCTGCTGCTGTTGTTGTGGTGGTGTTGTTGTGGTTGTAAGTGGGAGCCTGTTTGACTCCACTGTGTATGCATGTGCGCGGGTAAAGTGATGCGTTCGTTTTCCTCGTCCACCTTTTGCTCGCTTGCCTCCTCCTCACGCGTGAGCTGTGGCTGTGATATTGCGTGCTGTAGGCCTGGGAGGGCTACGGCTGCAACCTGTTTGAGGTGGTGCAAACCACCAAGAAAGAGTGGCCAAAGGAGCTCTGGCTGGCCATCAGCCTGGAGGGCGTTGGCATCTTCCCCCGCAACCAGTACGTTCCATCGTGCGTGCGTGCGTGCGTGCGTGTGTTTGTGTGTGTGTTGCCAAGTTGGTGGTGCGACACGGCTTTGCAGTGCAGCGGCACTGCGCTGCTTTGTGCACGTGCAGTCTTCCACTAGGAATTAATTAACCATCGCTCTTCAATGGCATCCGTTTTGTCTCTGCGCCATCTCGACGCAGGTCGCAGCGTCTTGCGTTCTTCAAGTACGAGACCATCCTCAGCTTCGGCGCTCCGCAGGCCAACCAGTACAAGATCCTTGTTGATGGCGGTCCAGGCGCCATGGTCTTTGAGACCAACATGGTGCGTACCGCTCCTCTCTGCTCATGTGCCATCTTTCTGTGCGCAAGCTTGTCTGTGTGTGTGTGTGTGTGCATGTGTGTGTGTGCGTGTGTGTGTACGTGCTTCTCGTGTGTTTGGTTCATGCTGTCTTTGTGTCTCTGTTCGTCACATGCGCTGCTCCCTCTTGAATTTCATGCTCACACAACTTCTCCTTCCCCATCCCACCTCTGCTCGAACGTGCAGGTGCTTGAGATTGCCAAGTTGATGAAGGAGTACATCAAGGAAATCGTGCATCGTCGTGGTTAAAGCCTTCCTAGCTCCTCCTCAGTCTGCTTCCTCTTTTTCATTCTCCTGTTTCCACTTTGCTGCCCGTGTCCTGTCGTGCCACTTTGTTGCTCGTGTTTGTGTTTTCAGTTCCTCGATCGTGTTCATTGTCCTGCCCCTTTGCCATTGTGGTCTGCATGCTTTTCGGCTCTTTGTTGGTTACAACCCCCCCTCCCCTCACCGCTGCTATGTCGCTTCTTCACCCACGAGCACCACGCAACATAATCCTCCCACGCCGATCTTACTTCAGCCTAAGTCCCTTGGTGTTTGCTCTGTTTGCTCGGGAGTTTGTGTTGGATCCCTCTTCTTGTGAGTTGTGAGTTGTTTGTTGTTGTTTTGTGTTGTTCGTACTGGTTTTGTGTGTCCCCTCGCCCATCTCCTTTTGACTCTGCCCCGCCCCCCTTCTCCTCCCAAACACTGCACCAAGCTCCTACCCCAGTTCTCAAACACTAAAGCAGCGACCCATCAAAACGTGTGCTTGCCATCCTCTGCATTTGCAGTTAGTTTACTGTTATCAAGCAAAAAGCACACGCCACGCGACACAAAGCATATGACCAACGTGTCATTGCTCCTCTGCCTTATCAGCGTCCGCATCATCATCGTCACCATTGCTGCTGCCGCCGCCACCACCTGTTCCCTCCTTGTCAGCGCTCTTGGCATCGCCAACACTCAGCGACGCAAAGTCGGGCACCTGGATGGAGATGCCAACCTCCTTCCTGTCGCCGCCCTTGCTTCCGTACCACTCGGGGTTGTTTGCCTGCCGCTGCTGCCGCTCAGAGCGCTTGGATGCAATGGACGCCTCAAACGCAGCCTGCACACGCGCGTCGTATGGGGTGGCAAAGTTGTCGGTGTTGTCTGGATCGAGCGCGCTGTCTTTCACTGCAATCACATCGCCGTCGCGAAGGCGCAGCGGTGCATGCCGGATGTTGTCCTTTGGCGGCTTGTTCTGCACCGTTGTGTTGTGTTGTGTTGTGTTGTGTTGTGTTGTGTTGTGTTGTGTTGTGTTGTGTTGTGTTGTGTTGTGACGTATGTATTGTGTGTGTGTGTGCGTGTGTGTGTGTGTGTGTGCGTGTGCGTGTGTGTGCGTGTGCGTGCGTGCGTGCGTGTGTATGTGTGCGTACGTGTGTATGTGTGCGTACGTTGTAAGAGCATGTGATTGGGATGGGAAGAATGCATGCTGGGCAGCAGCGTTCAGATGTGAACCAACAGCATCTACGCACACACCTTCTTCTTCTTCTTAGACTTGTTCTTGTTGGATTGCTGCTGCTGCTGCTGCTGTTGGCGAAGAACGGTCCACTCGCCCTTGCTGACCAGGTGCTTTGCAGCCACTGCGCATTGCACAATTCATCATGCACATGTGTTGAGATAGCACACATTCCGACATGGGAGCCCACAAACAGCATACAGCTACAGACACGCACACACGCACAAAAACTACAGGCATGCGCAACCACACGCAACAAGTTGCACGTGCCAGCTGGATTGTTCACGTACCAAGTGACTCCACGGGCACCCCTGTCTCACTGGAGAGCCAGGCTTTAAACGCAGCAAACTTGGTGGGCATCGAGACAAGACGAGTGGCAGCATGATGTGAGAGGAGGTGCAAAGCCAAGTTGATGAACAACAAATGCACACACACACGACCACACACACACACACACACGACCACAGACACACACACACACACATGCGACCTTACCGTTGGCGGTTGTGCGTTGAAGGCAAGTTCCTGCGGCGGGTTTGTCTTTCTCGTTGTTGGATCACGCAAACATACCTGTGCAGGACAACACGAATCCCAAGCGCGTGGTGCGTGTGCGTGTGGTGCGTGTGCGTGTGCGTGTGTATAAGTTGAGGAACGTAATGTCATCACATCAACTGACGCCTGCATGAGCGATGTACAGCAACGCCGCAAACCTTGAACAAGATGTCCGAGTCCGTGAGCGTTTCCCCTTGCGGGAGGTGCGTGATGCACACGGCCGCGTTGTTGAACAGCTTGTGTTTCTTTAGCGTCGACGCGTTGTTGCGCAGCACTCGCCCCTGTCGATAGCCAACCTGTGACACGTGTGCATGTGTGTGCATATGTGTGTATGCAAGTGAGTGTTCCGTTGTGTGAGTGTGTGTATATGCGAGAACATGTGCGAAGGTGTTTGCATCACTGGCCCTAAAGGGAAAGCCAAAACACGTGCACACATGAGCGATCGTCACCTTTTCGCGCAGACGCATGTAGTCTGGGGCCGGGATCACGTGTTGAACGGCCGCAAGCTTCATCATCTCATCCTGTGAACACACGTGCGCACGTGTGTGTACATGTGCAGGGTTGGAGGGAAGGTAAGTGTGAGCATGGAGGGAAAAGGGTGCGAGTGGGATGTCAGCCGAGATGACAGCCACAATTACGCCGCACACCGCTCATGATTGCTTTCCTCCCCAACCGTCTCCTCTGTCTCCAAATGCACCACCTTGAGTTGCTGCAGAGTTGCCGTGGCCTCAACCCTGACGGTTGATACGCGCCTGAGGTTGGGATCGCACCAGATGCGCTTCTCCTCTTCGCTTTCGTCGGGCTCCTGGGC
>NW_004754932.1:820575-845575 GCF_000188695.1 Salpingoeca rosetta | reverse complement strand
GTCGGCGGCGATGTCTGGAATAGACACGTCACAAACATCTGTGGAGAATCCAAGCTGCACAGACAAGCAGGAGCAAAGAGACGGCACAGCTGTCGCAGTGAGCTGACGCATTCCCCGAGCAACGTCAACAATATGAAGCACACACACACACACACACACACACACACACACACACACACACACACACACACACACACACACACACACACACACACACACACACACACACACACACACGCGCGCGCGCGCGCGTACAGCGGTCGTGTGTAATCTGACGTACGTCTGTGAGGGTGACGGTGTCACGCTGTTGGTCGTATTCAAAAAGCGCGGCGTGGTGCTTCAAGAACTTGCGAACCGGCCCGTTTGTCCGCTTGAAGCGCTTGTGCCATGATTGGCCTGTCTTGTCACACAGCGCCTGCAGTAAGTGGAAAGGGTGGTGGTGGTGGTGGTGAAGAACGGGTAGAAGTGGTGGTGCGGTGGTGGCGGTTGCAACAACGGAGCAAGGTCTATGCTATTGACACCGTGTGGGCTTGTGAGCAAGTGTGCTCTGTGTCGCAGCCGCTTGTTCACCGTACCTTTGTCATGTCCTGGATGGGGACGGGCAGCTGTGACGGCTCCATCGACCGTAACAGCGCCTGTGTCCATGCAGCACAGAGGTGGTGGAGTTGGGGTTGGTCAGTAATAGGTGAGGTCAGGTTGCTGTGGTCGCGTACAAACACAAAAAATGCACACAAACACAAGGAAGCGGGCGAAACACACCTTGGCGCGCGCACACACACACACACACTCACTCACTCACACACACACACACACACACACAAACACAACCAAAAACAAACAACCAAACAAACAACCAACCAAACAAACAAACAAACAAACAAACAAACAAACAAAACAAAACAAAGTGTTGAGACCGTACGTGGACGCAGGTGGCGGCGTCATTGCACATGAGGAAATCAACGTCGACAGCTTTCTTCTTCTCGCCAGCCGCTGATGACGACGATGGTGATGCCGGCTTGGACCAGTTGCCTGCACACCGACATGCCGACAGGGACACATGGTATGGAGCCGGGTCAGGAGGGGCGGGGCACACCCAAAAGCCGCCGACCACACACACACACACACACACACACACACACACACACACACACACACACACACACACACACACACACACACACACACACACACACACACACACACACACACACACACACACACACACACACACACACACACACACACACACATTGCGAGTTGAACCTTCGTTGTAGACGTCGCGGATGTAGGCGTAGTAGTGTCCGCTGTGGGCGGCGCCGCGGTGCAGAACAACAGAATACAGTGCGTACTCGTACTCTTTCGTGCGTCCATCATCAGTCGACACGTGTGTTGGTGCGGGACAGGCCGAAGTAAGGTGGTGGGTGCATCATGATGCGGTGTCATGCGGTGGTGAGGTGGTGTGAACTGAACGCACTGCCTCATCGAATTGTCGTGCGATGGTCATTCCATACGGGTACACACGTGTTTCAACGCACGCCCGTTCACTACACAAGCACAAGCACACACACACACACACACACACACACACACACACACACACACATACACGCACACACACACACGTCGACAATGGATACCTGGGAGCTCCGTGTCCTCTGTGCAGTATGGTTTCATGTCCAGAATGTCGGGAAACGCATACTCGTTGGTCTCCTTTGTGCGCGTGCCTTTGTTCCAGTCATAGCTATCAGTGGCGGTGCAGTTGTTGAAAGGGTGAAAAGAGTGCATGTGTACGCTTGAAATTGCCATGACATCACACACACACACACACACACACACACACACACACACACACACACACACACACACACACACACACACACACACACACACACATGCAGCCTCATCGCTCGTCTCAACTGCCACGAGCACCTCCATCGACTTTGTGCCCCGCTCCCCCCCCTCTCTCTTCCACCACCGCCACCACCACCTGCATCACCTGAATCGCATGAGGTTGAAGCTGATGATGGGCGGGAGCGACGAGAGGAGAATGCCCTTGTACGCCTCAACCAGCCGGTCGCACGCGCTGCACCGGAACTTGTTGTCCCCGCACAGGTGCTCCATCTCAGTGAACTTGGACAGCCTGCGCAGTGTGTGTGTGTGTGTGTGTGCGTGTGTGTGTGTGTGTGTGTGTGTGCGTGTGTGTGTGTGAATATCAAAGGTTCTCAAGGCGCAACAACGGCAGTGCATGCAACAATAATGCTCAAGCTTCTCCAGCAGCAGCAGCAGCAGCAGCAGCTCACCCTTGTTGCAACGACACGAGATCCTTGACGGGCACGCTGATGTCCAGAAACGATTCCTCACGACGTGACGCAGCGCCGCACTCCAAGCACTGCACAATGTTGACAAGCTTGCCCTCGTACATGTCCCGGATGATCCGCTCCCCAGGGCTCATTACCAGCGACTGCACACACGTGCACGTGTGAAGGACGGGTACGCGTGTGGGGTTGTGTGGTTGCAAGGGGGTGAGAAGTTACAGATGCGTCTTCATGGCAAGACACTCTACACACGCACATACACACGCGCACACGCACACAAGCGCACGCACTTGTTCGATGGCGTCGAAGAGGACACGGTTAAGCTCCTGCACGTCGTGCTGCTGGATTTCCTGACTGCGCTGCCATCCAAACGCCGCCGTCAGCTCCCCCACGGGCACAGACTTGCGCTCCAGCAGCTGCAGCCGCGCAAACAGGCGCTGCACCGCCATTTGTGTGTGTGTGTGTGTGTGTGTGTGTGTGTGTGTGTGTGTGTACGAGTGTGCATGTGTACGAGTGCGTTTGTGTGCATGTGTACGAGTGTGCATGTGTACGAGTGCGTATGAGTGCGTGTGTGTGGTGAGGTGTGTGTGTGTACGAGTGTGTATGAGTGCGTGTGTGTGGTGAGGTGTGTGCAATGTGGTGTCACTCCATTGGTGGTGAGGGCAATAACTCAGTGAAACAACACGTGATCGCTCCACTCCCGTACCCGAAGGGCGAGTGGAATCTTGCGTGTGCGCTGATCATTCCGATCTGTGCTCTCTCCGAGATCGGCCTCCGCTGTTGCATGCCATCACCACAAAAGAGAGCAACGGATGTCAAATCTGAGCAAGACGATACAAGACACACACACACAGACACACACACAGACACGCACACACACACACACACACACACACACACGGCACACAAAGGTACACAAACAAAGGCACACGCACTCATACCCACACACATGCACACACAAGGCACACAAAGGTACACAAGCAAAGGCACACACACACACACACATACACACGGCACACAAAGGTACACAAACAAAGGCACACGCACTCATACCCACACACGCACAAACACACAGGTACATAAAACCACAACGCGGACGTACTCAGTTCGTAAAATCTCTGGCGCAGCTGTGGTGTGAAGTACATGGTCTGTATTAAGGAGTTGAGGTAGCATGTGGTCCCCAAGTTGGCCAGCCCTTTCAGCAGCCCCCGCAAAAGCACGGCATGCACCGTGAGGCGATGTTTTCAAAAGGAGTGGCAGCGACATACGTGCACATGCATTCTGTTGTGTCTGTGTGTGTCTGTGTGTGTCTGTGTGTGTCTGCATCTGCTACGACGACATAGCAAAGCATGCATGGCAGTGAGGGCAACATCAGCCTCACCTGCGAGGTTGCACTGTGCACGACGATCTGGTGGCCGTGGTACACTGTCCTTTGTCGGGCTCGCATCTGCACAGTGCAAACACAACGCAAACACACACACGCATCTGTCTGTGCCAACGTGTCTTGCACACACATACACACACACACAGACACTGCATGCACAGCTTTGTTGCCGCTGCCGCACGCCCTCACACACCCTACACAGCACAACATAGCATAACACAGCACGTACGGGTGGAGACGTATTGTTGCTCCGCCTCATCCTCCTCGAACAGCTGCCAGATATCCATGTCGATGTCGATGATGGTGTGTAATCGGCGCAGGTTGGTTTGGTTGGTTTGGCGCAGTCCACAAAGCAGTCCGCCAGTTCCAGTTTCAAAGACAGTCAGCGACACCACGAAAAGCAACGGCGCACCCGCTGCTCAAATGGAGAAAATGTTTGATTTGAGCGCGAAGATCAAATGCCCATTTTTAATCCTGGCAACACAAACAGCAGAGAGACAAGACAACAGCGGACGCCAAGAAGAAAGGAAGGAACCACGCCAAGACGGGCAGCTGTGAGTGTGGTCGTCGAGCAGACACAGGGGAGGCGGGAGCAGCAAGAAGACAAGAATCCAGCAACAGCAGCAGCAGCAGTCGCGGTCATGGCACGACGAAGCCAGTCAAACCAAAAGGTGCGCGCGTGCGTGATTGGGTGTGCGTTGATGAATGATGATGCAGATGAGCGCGAAGATGTGTTGGATTGTGATGAGGGTTGATCGTGGCGTGATGTGGACCGTTTGCACACCCACAGCCACAACCAACGCGCAATGCACTGTCTATCTGTCCAGCTCTCTCTCTCTCTCTCTCTCTCTCTCTCTCTCTCTCTCTCTCTCTCTCTCTCTCTCTCTCCCCCTCTGTCTCACCCTCATTTGCGCATCTCACACGCACCCACACGTTGCCTGTTGTCGGTGTTGTCGTGCAGGCGCTCGTCTTGAGCCGTGACGAGTGGGAGCGAATCAAGGCGCACCTTCGCCCATCGCCTCAGATCATCGAGCAGCAGCGCAAGCAACAAGAGAAGCAGCGCCTGCACGAGCTCTCGCAGCAGAGCGTCGCAGGATGGTCGAACACGATCGCTGTACGTCTATGCGTGTGACATGTGTCGTTGAGAGGGGCTCTCGGAAGGTCAATGTTTTTTTTTTTTTGATCATGTCAAACATGACCGAGGGCATGTGCCAAGATGTGTGTACGTGTGTTCTTGTGTGTGTGTGTGTGTTATTGTGTGTGTGTGTGTTTGTGTGCCTGTGTGTTTGCTTTGATAGCTTGGCTACCACAATGCCACCAACTGACTGCGCAGCACATGCATCTCATCATCTCAACGTTCAGGGTCAAAGGCAAGCAAAGCTGGAGGCACGAAAGAAGCGGCTGGAGCAGATGGAGGTGGGCTCGTCTCTCCACATCAACACAATACTGCTCGCACCTGTCCACTGTCACGTATCTCCGCTTGCCATGGCTGTCAACCGCGTCATGTTGACCTGCCGCTCCGCTGTCGTGCTCTCAAGCCCACACTCACCCAATGGCATGACAACACGTCTCGTGCCCTTCGTGTGTGCTCGCTGCCTTTGTGGGTACAAATTCAGGAGAAGCGCAAGCAGCTGGACAAGGAGGAAGAAGAATTCCAGGCAGAGCAGCGCCGCAAGGCCATCGAAAAGGCAAAGGTGTGCATGCATGTGCATGAGCGCACATCACGTCACGTGCTTCGGCAAGCTTTGTGTCTGACTGGACAGCCCATGCCGTCTCGTGATCCCTGGTTGTCATCCAAGTGACGCTACGCGCACAGAAACACACACAGACAAGCGCACACGCGTTCACCACCGTGCGCCAACTCACCGCCACTGCCTTGCGCTGCGCACGTGTCAACAGCAACAACTGTACGAGCAAGACGACCGCATCCGCGGGGTGCAATCTGCCGTGCTCATGTCCGAGGTCATCCGTGAGCGCGAGCGCCAGGCAAACAGAAAGACAAAGCGGTTGGTGGCCTCATATATGTTTGTGTGTTTGTTTGTGTGTTTGTTTGTTTGTTTGCTTGTTTGCTTGTTTTGTGTCGAATGGCATGGCCCTTTCTACGTTTCAAGCTGGATACATGCCCACACTCGTTCGTGTGTGCACACTTACATGTGGGCTCACACACTCTCCGGTCTCACTACTGCCATTGCTTGTTGCCGTCACCACCCTTGCTTTGATCACGGACAGTGCGGAGTTGTTGAAGCAGTATGAGCAGAGTCTTGTTGAGCAGAGCGAGCAAGAGCGCATCGAGGCAGAGAAGCGCGAGGTGCGTTGACCTCTGGATGGGTGCAGTGAGGATGAGGGCTGCAGTGCATGACACACCTGCGCCGGCTTGGTTTGAACACAGTGACAAATCACCTTGCTTCTATTCACTCACACACTCACACAAACGCACACACACACACATACAAACACACACACGCACGCACACACGCACACACACACACTCTCTCTCTCTCTCTGGCCGCGGTTGCCAGGCTGAGAAGCAGCGGCTGAAGCGGGAGCAAGAGATTGCACTGGCGGCAGACCAGCTGCAGCAGGCGGCAGAGAAGCGCAAGCAGCGCCTGCACATGCGCAAGGCCGAGCTCGACGAGGCTGTCGCCATCCACGAGGACGTGGTGCGTCTCACAGCTTGCACGGTGGCGGTGGTGGTGTCATTGCTTTGTTCTGATGGTGGATATACATGTGCGCATGCCCATATGTGTGTGTGTGTGTGTGTGTGTGTGTGTGTGTGTGTGTGTGTGTGTGGAGCGCGCACAGTTTCCTTCTCTATGCATGCCATTAGCTCAAACCATCCAAGCACTGACATGTAATTTCTTACCTCGCAAACACACACACACACAAACACACAAACGTAAACACATACGTCGCTTCATTTGCAGAACAAGCACACGGCGGAGGAAAAGGCGCGCCAGGTGGCGACAATGCAGCAAAAACAACATTTGAGGTCGGAATTTGAACGTCAGCGGCAGGAGCGCGAGCTGCTCGAACAGCGCGAGAAGGAACTCCAAGAGCAGGAAGAAGAAAGGTTTGTGTGTGTGTGTGTGTGTGTGTGTGTGTGTGTGTGTGTGTGTGCACGTGTGCGTGTACAGGGGTTGTGTTAATACACTGCTGCCTTGCTTGACTGCGCTTCTCCGAGTACACCTGCATTGATAAGATCACCCGCTCACACAGCAACATTGCCCTCCCCATCCTCCTTGCCCCCCCCCCAATGCAGGCTGCGGCTTTACACGGAGACGCACGACCGGCTGGTAACGCTGCAAAAGGAGCGGGAGGCGGAGCGCATTCGCCAGGTGCAGCAGGGCCGCTTCAACGTCGCAAACAAGCTTGCACAGTCCGTCAGGCGCGTCGCTGACGAGGTGACAGCACACTCACCATGGTGATGGCTGTTGTCGCCCCATTGGTTATTGAGGGTTGCCGCTGTGCTTGTGCACCACTCTATTTGTGTCCTTTCATGTGCAATTCTCACGCTTCCTGGTTTGTATGTACGCGTGTGTGTGTGAGCAGGAGGAGCAGCAGCGGCAGCGCGTGATTGAGGAGCGGGACCGCCAGCGCCAAGAGGTTAGCAGGACCCCATCACACCCTCCCTTTGTCGCACAGACATGCACAGACATGCACACGTGTTCCTACCTTTTCCTTGCCTAACTCCCTTTCATACCTTGCATTTCGCTCACATGTGTGTGCGTGTGTGCGTGTGCGTGGTGGTGGTGGTTTTTTTTTTTTTCATTTCGCGCAGGCTGAGGAGCGAAAGGAACAGGAGCGGAAGAGAATGCTGGATGACATTTTCCAGCACCGCGAGATGGACATGCAGCGCAAGGCCCGCGCAAGGAAGGAGGAGGCTGAACGCGAGAAGCAGGTGTGTGCAAGTATGTGTGTGAGTGTGTGTATGCAAGAGTGTGTGCGTGTGTATGCAAGTGTGTGTGTGTGTGTGGCCTGAGTTGTAGTGAGTGAAACAACCCAAACTTGCTTTCCCTTCGTCGCTTCATTTTCTTGCCTTGTACTCATGCAGCCGGTTGTGTGCGTGTGTTTTGTTTGTCTCTAGCGCGCGGAAGAGTTCCGGCGGCAGGCGGAAGACGCAAAGAAGCAAGCGGAGGAGAAGCGACGAAAGGTTGGTCATATGTCATCTATGTCACTGTTGCAAGTACACGCACATCCCCGCGCGCATACACACATATACACTGTGTTGCCATACATGCAAGTGATGAACAGGAAGTGTTGTCATTGCAACTGCCTCGCGTTTGCTATTTCAACTTCCGAATCTCCAAACCTCCAACCTGTTCCCCAACTGCCCAACCGCTAACCTTCCTGCCTTTGTGTCACTGTGCCGAGCAGAAGCGCGAGGAGTTGCAGCTGCTGCAGGGCGAAGTGCTGCAGATGCAGGAGCACAAGCGGCGCCAGCGCGTGGCCGAGCGCCAGGCGGAGATGCAGGAACGCGAGGAGCTGCTGTCAAAGGAGAAGCAAGAGGCGCAGTCGTTTGCTGCGTTCACATCGCAGCAGCTGCAAGGCGTCGAGGGCAACGGCTGCCCAAACACGTTTGCCATCAAGAAGGTTCGTGCGCACACGTTGCTGTTTTGCCCTTGCGCTTGTGTTAGGTGTGTGTGTGTGTGTGTGTGTGTGTGTGTGTGTGTGTGTGTGTGTACACACGAGGACACACGTCTACACGTGCTGGAATCGTACGAAATCCGGGTTCATGCGTTGCATGCATGCAAGCACATGACCACTTGTTGTATCGCCCCACGTCTCCACCCGTTCTCAACGACCAACCTACAACCAACCAACCAACCAACCACCACGGGCCCTTACTTGGTTGTGGCAAACAGGTGCTGCTGGCGGATACACAGAAGAAGCGCGGCCCGCCAAAGGAAGGCAAGCAGTGGACCCATTGCCGCGGCAACCCTTTCCCTGGCGACACCACCCGTCGCCTGGGCTTCACTTGGACCGACTAGACATACACGTCGTGTCGTGTGGTGTCGTGTCGTGTGGTGTCGTGTCTGTTGCTTGTTTTGGTTGGTGCGGTGATGTTGTTAACTGCTCAATATCCTTGTGGTTTGCGTGTTTTCGGGATGGCTGTGTTGTGTCCAATGATGATCCGCACATACGCTGCTAGAGTTTGTTATCTTCCCGTCTCTCTCCTTTCTCTTCCTGTATTGCTGCCGTCACATGCGAACGTGGCTCGTAATTGGCTTGGCAGTCGACGATTCCAGTGCTGGTGCTTGTGTTTGCTTTCCTGCTCTCTTCTGATGATTGATTGAATCCCCCCCCTTCCAAATAAACGTGCCTCGCTCTCACCGCCCTGTTTGAGGTGGCAACTCAACCCGCCAACTCATGACAGCAGTTGTTTGCCTGCACGCACACGCAGTGAATAACTGAAACTGCATTCATGATCATGTAATGTATTACATGGCGTGCAGACATGTGTACACACACGCACTCACTCACGCACACGCTTGAATGCACACGGTCAACAACCAAAGCCTTTTTACAAAACAAGGGCAAAAGTGCAAGTGTGCACGCAAGCACAAGCGCAAAAGTCGTTCATAGTGCGCCTCAACATCAACGATGCACCGGCACTGCAAGGCACCGCTCAAAACCTGCCGTCTCGGTATATTTCCTCGTCCCTGGCCTATTCGCTTCAAATTCGCACTCACACAACGCAGTACTCAATATACTCGCCGCTTGGGGTGGGGATCCGCTCAATGTCTGGGCTCCGTGGTGGCGGTGACGCGTGGAATGAGGGAAGATGCTGGATCTCCGTGGGTACTGGGTTCCACGAGGATAATCGTTGCTGAATGCCCTCCGCAGCAGAGGCGCGTGTTGCCCTTGGTCTTGGTGAGTTGGCGATGGAATCTGCCGTGCCTCTTCTTCTCGCAAGGGACAGAGCAGGGATGTGGTGGCTCTGGCTGTGGTGTGCGTGATCGTGTTGTTGGCGCGCATAGTCGATGGCTCGCCTGCGGGCTCGAGCAATGTTGCAGATGACGTCGTCTGCGGCCTGCGCATCGAAGATGTGGAGCTGAATGGCTGCTTCACCCGCCTCGATTTGCTCGTCCTGCTGTTCCTTTAGGAGCCGCCTCGTGCGTGCCTTTCGAATGCGCAGTACCCACTGGCGCACATAGTACACGATAAGGCCAATGATGATCAGGATGATTAGCTCCACACCCGCGATCAGCGTAATCACAAGAATCCCAAACGTGTTTGGCGCTGGCACGACGACATCGCCTGGACCTTGTGTGTGTGTATGTGTATGTGTGTACATGTGTGTGTGTACATGTATGTGTATGTGTGTACATGTGTGTATGTACATGTGTGTGTATGTACATGTGTATGTATGTACATATGTGTATGTGTGTACATGAGCGGGTGAGTCAGGTGCTCAAGAGTACACGAGTACAACCACGTCATGTTTCCAGCGACGTGTCTCCTGTGTCCTGTCAGTCTCTCCTTTCCTCCATTTCCATATACATCTACAAACGCACACGCAGCTACACGCAGCTACACGCAGCTACACGCACAGCCACCCGCTCTCCTTGCCCTCCAACAACAGCAACAAACCTTCGTTCATCTCATCTCATCGCATGCAGACTTGCGCCACGACGGTACAAGCACTGCCCGACTGCCAAGTTTGTTTGTCGTCTGAGCCTGCAGGCTCTGGTCGAAAAGTTGTAAAACCTCACAACAATTCTCCACAACCGCCGTTTTCTTCTCTGTTCAAGTTTGTTGTTGGTTCGCCTTGTGATTGTGTGTTTACCCTCCTTCTCTCCTTGGCCATGGATATGCTCCAAGAGCAGGTAATGTAGTGGGGCTGGCAGTTGAGCACGCAAGCCAGCAGCCCATGCGACGTGCGTGTGTGCGTGTGCGCGTGTGTGTGTGCTTTTGGGTGTTGGGCAATTTGCGCTTACACACAAGTGGGTGTCCACGCGCAATCAACCCTCAAAGCACACGCACACACGCTTCCTCCTTCCACATCGCACACTCGCTCACTAGCCCATCTCCACTTCACCCCACTCCACTCGCCTCGAATGCATGCAACTTGCTTGGCAGCAGGCCCCAGCGCCACCACAACTCGTGCTGGCTGCTCTGTCCTGCGATGTCACCCAGCTCACGGACCTCCTTTCCAGCGGTGTCGATATCAACGAGAAGGTGCAGTTGTATGTTCTGGTGTGCAGTGTGTGGTGTGGTGTGCAGTGTGTGGTGTGGTGTGGAGTGATATGTGTGTGTGTGTGTGTGGTTGGTTATGTTGCGTTGCATCTACTGTGGCTGTGTGTGCAGGGTTTGTGCTTGCACTCCCTTCCACAGCAACCCGTGCATGCTGTTTGAGGAAGTGGCATGGTCGCCCTGCTTCCTTATTCGCTCACTTGCGCTTTTCATGCCGTTGCACCCAGGACCATGCTGGCCGCACCGCACTGCACGCCGCAGCGTCCACTGGCCTGTTGGACTCCGTCGCAAAGCTCGTCGAAGCCGGTGAGTGAGTGTGTGTGTGTGTGTGTGTGCAATGTCTGGTTGTGGTCCTGGTTGTGTGTGGTAGTGCGATCTGTTTGCACATGTACGGATGCCAGCACACACACACATATATATATATATATACATACACACACACACACAGGTGCTGATGTCAACGCCCGTGACAGCGAGTGGATCACGCCAATCCATCTGGCCAGCAACTCACACAACCCGGTAAGCATATCCATGTTTTGGTGCGAGTGTGAGTTGACCTCACCACCACCACCACCATGCAAATCGCATCACTCATACCACCCGTGCACGTTCGTTCAGGCTGTGGTTGACTTCCTTGCTGACCGCGGCGCCGACGTCAATGCACGTGACAAGCGGTACCAGACAGCCCTCCACATCGCCGCTTCCTCAGGTGTGGCGCGTGCGTGTGCGACATGTGTGCGACATGTGTGCGTGAGCGCATGTGAGAGCGTGTGTGTGTGCGTGCGTGCGTTGTGTGTGAAAACGGTTGTGCTTCGCCTGTGTGACCTTGCTTCGAACGCACACTACGACCTGCAGGTATGCTGCCATCACCACTCATTACACTCTGTCACTGTCTGCAGGCGATGAGGACGTGCTGCAGAAGTTGATTGAGCTGAACATGGGCGTTGGTGTCCCTGATCGCTCCCGCCGTCACCCGCTCCACTACGCCGCATTCAAGTCAGGCGCCTGGCTTTGAACGCGTGTACATGCTGTACCTTTTGTGTCGGTTTACGTTAGTGTTTGTGCATCTGCATTTGTGGCAGCTCAGCAGTGGCCGGCGCACGTGCACATGGTGTTAACCACTTGTGCACACACCAAACGCATCAGCCCCACCCTCATCCGCGTGTGCGTGCGTGTACCTGGCCTCGGCTCCATTTCAAATGTTACGTTCATTGCATATGTGACACCAGTGGGTTTGAGGCCGTCTCGAAGCTGCTGTGGGAGCAAGGCGGCGACCGCAATCCCGTCGACCGCGCAGGCCGCACGCCGCTCTTCCTCGCCGCTCTTCAAGGTCCGCACGACACGACACACACACACACACACACACACACACACACACACACACACACACACACACACACACACACACACACACACACACACACACACACCAGTATCTCATCCATGACTGGCTTGTTGTGCCATTGCTGTCATCACTCGTCGCTCATCACTCGTCACTCACCACCATCACCACCATCTCTATCATCATCATCATCATCATTGCGACTTGTTCCCTTCACAGGCCGCCACGGGCTTGTGCGCGTCATGCTCGAGGATGAAACGACACTGCAGCGACGTGCGTGGGCTGTGATTTGTGTGCGCATGTGCTCTTTGTATTCACCCTTCACAGCGCTTCTCTCTATGTGTGGCTGTGCATATGTGACACGCTTTCCTTGCAGCGCTTACATGCGAGTGTTCACCGTCACCGCCGCCTTCACACGCATGTCGTTCCCTCGCTTTCTTGCCGCCGTGCACATGTGCTGCGTGTTCAGATGCGACGCTGAAGGATACGGCGGGTTACACGCTTCTCCACGCCGCCGTCCTCTCCGGTTGCATCACCACGTGCGTCCACACATGCGCTGCTGTTTGGCGCTGATGGTGATCACAACCGCACGTGATCGCCTCAACCCACCGCACACACACACACACACACACACGCACACACACACACACACACACACACACACACACACACACACACACACACACACACACACACACACACACACACGTACAGCGTGTCGATTGTGATGGCGGCAAAAGTGAACGTGGATACAAAGACGACGAAAGGGTTGACGCCGCTGCACCTCGCAGCAATGGCCGGACACGCTGTTATTGCGCAATCGCTGCTGGAGAGCGGTGCCGCCGTGGACGAGGCAGACAAGGACCTGCAGACACCACTGCACAAGGTCCCCACCAACAACAGCAAAAAGAAGAGGAGGGGTTGGGAGGTGCTTACAAGGCAGAAGTGTTGTTGTATGCCTGTTTGCTTGGTTGTTGGATGTTTGTGCATGTCATCACTCGCGGCTTTGTTGAGACACTTTTTTGGGTTCAATTGAGCAGACCACCTGTCATCAGCGATCCAACTCATGTTCACCCCCACCCACCGGCCCACGTATGGCCACCTTCACCCCCATGCTGTCTTGTCTGCTGCACATGTTGTGTTTGTGTTTGTGTGTGTGTGTGTTTGTGTTTGTGTGTGTGTGTGTGCGTATGTGTGTGCACAGGCATCTGCGCTTGGCTATCAGGAAGTTGTGGAAGTCCTCATCAGCCACAGCGCCAGCATTGACGCAAAGGTGTGCACTTGTGAATGTGAATGTGAATGTGAATGTGAAAGTGCGTGTGAGTGCACGTTCTCTTTTTCCAGTGCACATCTGCATATCCGTGCGTGACCTCACCCATCGCTTCTTCCTCTTCTTCTTCTTGGCAGGACATCCGTGGGCGCCTGCCCATGCATCTCGCATGCAGCACGGGCGATGTCGGAACCATCGAGAACCTCCTCCTCGCAGGCGGTGCGTACTCCACAGGACAGGGATGTGCATGCGTGCTGTGTTGTGTATTGTATTGTCTCGTACGTAAATGTGTTTGAATGTGCAACGGGTGGGTGTTATCAGGTGTTTTTGTACATGTTAGTTCTCCCTCTTTCACATCACTTCCCCTCCACATATCCTCTGTATCCACCTGTTTCTTGATGCACACATGTGCTGTTGTTCCTGCAGACGACACACTGAACGTTGCGGACAACGAGGGCAACACGCCGATGCACTTTGCTGCCTTCCACGGCGACTCGCAGCTCCTTGATCTTCTCGAGGACAACGGCGGCAAGCTCGACATGTCAGTACCCCTGCATGTGTGTGTGTATGCAATGTGTGTGTGTGTATGCAATGTGTGCATGTGTGTGAGTGTGCATGTGTGCTTGTGCGAATGTGTGCACGTGTGTGTGTGTATGTGCGCGTGTGCGAATGTGTGTGAGTGTGCATGTGTGCATGTGCGAATGTGTGCACGTGTGTGTGTGTGTGTATGTGCGCGTGTGCGAATGTGTATGTGCAAATGTGCATGCGTGCGTGGCGGCAAATGGCGGCATTTTTCGCTTGGCCTCAGGCTCACCTGTCGATTGTCTCATATCACCACCAACCGCCCCCTTCCTTGTGGTCATTGCAGCGAGAACGTGAACAAGCGGCTGCCGATCCACATTGCCGCTCGCTGCGGCAACACAGCTGCCCTCCTCTTCCTCCTCGACAAGGCCCCGCACACCCTCGACCAGCGCGACAGCAAGAACCAGACGTGAGACATCCAATGCACTCAACACGCACTCGCGCTTGTTTGACATGCTGCCTCACGCTTCCACCTCTTCCAAACAGCCCACTCACGACCACCGCCACCGCAACCATAACTCTTCAGCCTTCTTTTTGCTCACACTCCCAACACACCACAACCTCCCCCCCCCCCTGCATCAGGCCCATGCACGCTGCAGCCTTCTCCGGCACCGCTGACGCTGTCATCGTCCTTGTCAACCGCGGCGCAAAGTGAGCATCACAGCCACGCACCACGCACCACGTACCAGTCGTGCACGCGTCGCCACGCGCTTCTTCTGACGTGGATACGGTGTTTGTCGTCTCTAATGCTGCTCCCACCACTCATGAACGCGCGCATGCAGGTGTGACCTGCTTGATGCGTACCAGCGCACCCCGCTGCACTACTCAGCCGTCTCAGCCAACAACGTCGCGACGAACGTCCTGCTCCAGCATAGTGCGTTTGTGTATGTGTGTATGTGTGTGTGTGTGTATGGTGTGTGTGTGCGTGTGCATGTGTGTGTGACGCTCAACGGTGCTGTTTGTGTAAAGCTTTTAGGCCCATAATTCGTAGAAGTGATGCTTACCACGTCACATTGCTGTTGTGCAATTATCATTGGGTGTGATTCAGTGGCCAAGTACCTGAAGTTGAAGGTGGATGTGCACAAGCGCAGCGCGTTGCACCTCGCTGCTGCCACCGATCGCCTTGGAGACACCGTCGCTCTTCTTGTGAAGGATGTACGTGGCAGTGGGCAGCACGCACATGTGCTGACATAAGACACACACACACACACACACACACACACACACACACACCTTGTGCATGCCTGTTTCTCATCATGGCTTGTGTTGTCTGCGACAGGGCCTGGCCATTACGCAAGGCGATGAGGAGAAGGTGTCGCCCATCCACCTTGCCGCCTTCAAGGGGCACAAGGTACTTGGTCTGGGATTGTGTGGCCTGGGTGTGTTGTGTGTTGTGTTGTGTGTGGTTGATGACCACGCTGTGCTACCTGTGATATTGAGCACACGGGAACGTTTGTTCCTCCCTCACCAACACACACACACACACACACACACACACACACACACACACACACACACACACACACACACACACACACGTAACCATATATGCAGATGGCACTGGACTTTATGCTGGATGCGCTTCCTTCTGTGAATGTTCCGGCCGCGATTGATGCGACCGACGCACACGGGCGCTCGGCGATCCACTTTGCTGCTGCGAGCGGCATTGATGCGGTCATGGACACCCTCCTCAACACGTCTGGTATCACGCTCGACCCCGCAGACGACCAGGTGCGTGTACACACCGCTGAACGTTTCAAATTATGTGTTCCGAGTGCGTGTGTGTCTGTGTGCACGTGCACGTGTGTGCACATGTTTGTGTATGTGCATATGTGTGGGCGTGTGTGTGGCTGTGTGGGTGTGTGGGTGTGTGGGTGTGTGTTGCTGCGCTGCTGTAGGCATTCACTCATCCTCATCGTGGTTTCGGTTTTAGGGCAACACCCCGCTGCACGTCGTTGCCCACGCGGGCTTTGCCGATTCCCTGCAGATGCTCATGGACAGGGGCGCCGCTGCCAACGCACAGAACCGCGTATGTGTGTGTGTGTGTGTGTGTTCTTTTTGGTGGTGTGGCGTGTTCTGTGTTGCACTTCGTGTGTCTCCCACTCACCCAGCCGCGTCCGGCTCTGCTCAATCACTCAATCACTCAATCACAGTTGGGCCAGACGCCGCTGATGCTCGCTGCAGCCAAGGGCCACCTCGGTGCGGTTGAGGTGATGCTGTATGACGAGGACTTTGACACTGATGTGTTTGCAAAGGACAACCGCGGCCGCACTGCCGTCATGTACGCGTGCCAGTCCGGCAACCTGGACTGCATCCGCTGCTTCCTCCAAGCAGAGCCTGCGCCAAACTTCAACGCACAGGTTGGAATTTGGATGGGGGTGGGTGGAGGGGGGCGTGAGATGATTGCGTTGGTGCGGCGGTGTGGCGGTCTGCTTGTTGTGGAGCGATCCTCCTGCTTTTGCTTGTGCTGCGTATTTGCTGTGGCGTGTTTGACCTGTGCTTGTGGAGCCTTATTTGTGCCCGCACACACACACACACACAATCTGCCACGAATGCAAGGATGAGATTGGACGCACAGCCTTGCACTATTGTGCAGAGAAGGGCCACGCTACAGTGAGTGCAATTGCCGACTTGACGCAAATCATGCTTTTTCCAAATGCTTCTCTGACAAAGGTGTCTCGTCTTGTGTGCAGACATCCACATCCACATCCACATCCACACCGTTGCTTCTCATCCTTCAACCTACGACTGCTGCCATGTTACTCACAATTGTGTGTGTGTGTGCGTGTGTGTGTGTGTGTGTGCGTGTGTGTGACAGGTGATGGAGGAGCTTGAGGAGAAAACAGACAGCGACTTTACGCTTGCGGACACATATGGACGTACGCCCGCGCACGTGGCTGCCATGTTTGGGCAGGAGGATGCACTCAAGCTGGTCATGAAGCACGCGCCCGTGAACGCTGTGGACGGCACTGGCCACACGCCACTGCACTACGCTTGCTTCCACGGCCACGAGGTGCGCAGATGCGGAGAGGAGGAGATGCTGTGGTGCCCTGTACAGGCCGAGCGCCCAAACGAGATCGTTGTGAGCGGGTCTGTTCCCCTGTCTACTGTCTACAATCATCGGCGTTGGCTCATGTGTGCTGTTGCATGCACGCTGCGTAGGGCTGCGTGTCGATGCTGCTGGAGGAAGGGGTGGAGTGGAAGGCTGCCGAGGGCGAGAGCGCCTTTGGGCCCCTGCACTGCGCGTGTGTGCACGGCCACTTTGGCTGCCTCGACTCGCTGCTTGAAGACGCCTCGGGTTTGGTGAGTCGAATGTGATGTGAAGTGTGTGTTGGAGAGAGGAGCGCAGGGCAAGTGTTGGTTCAAGCGTGTGCGTGGATCGTTGTGCGTTTGCGCTCATATCTGCCTGTTGTGTTGCGACCCCATGCCTGACGCCACGATGCCATGCGTCATGTCTCCAATCCTGTTCCTTTGCCATTGCCTTTGTGCAGGATGTGGATGCGGCTGATGACCGCGGTCGCACGGCGCTGCATCTTTCGGCAGAGGGCGGCCATGCCGAATGCGCAGCCTCGCTCGTCGCAGTCGGGGCCTCCCTGGACAAGGTGTGTGTGTTTGTTTGTTTGTGTGTGTGTGTGTGTGCGCGTGTGCAAACATGCGCTTTTGGCGTTTGCATTTCACTGATCCTTGTGTTTCTTGAACGACACCTCCCCCCCCCCCTCTGTTTGGGTGGTGCAGAAGAACGGCGTCGGGCAGACTGCGTTGATGCTGGCGAGCGCCCACGGCCACGCTGGCGTCATCGAGGCCTTGCTTGACCCAGACCTCGGTTCGTGAATCGCGTGCATGCGTGCTTGTGTGTGTGTGTGTGTGTGTGTGTGTGTGTGTCTGTGTCTGTGTGTGTGTGTGTGTGTGTGTGTGTGTGTGCATCCATGTAGCCATGTAGCCATGCTGTTCCACCTTCTCATACGTTCCGCGCTCCCCTCTCCCTCTCTGCTTGCTACGTGTGCTTTAGAAACGCACCCGAATCCATTCCTGAAGGACAACGCCGGCATGACGGCGCTACACCACGTGCTCTCGGACAAGGTGACGACTCACACCTGCACACGCGAGCTGACGTTCACTCCGTTCATTTGAAACAGTTTGTGACGTAATACGCTGTGACGTGATGTCGTGTTACATGCAGTTCTCACTCCCATTTCTTGCCTCCCTTGTTTCGTCTTTAGAGCAACTTGGAGTCTGCTGAGATGGTTGTGTCAGCGGCCATTGCCCGTGATCCCGCGTCCCTCAACATCCAGAATGAGCAGGGCGAGACGTGAGTGCCATGTGTTGTGTGTCTTTGTTCCTTCTTGCTTGCTCGAACGCGCAAAGGGTGATGCATTCATGCCTTTTGGGTTATTCCTTTTTGTTCTCACTTCACCATCCTCTTGCCTGCTCGTGCATCACACACACACACACACACACACACACACACACACACACACACACACACACACACACACACACACACACACACACACACACACACACACACACACACACACACACACACACACAAAGCGCGCTGCACTTGGCTGCGGCACGGTTCTACGGCACGATTGTGGCCATGCTCTTGGAGGCGGGTGCAGACCTCAACATCCAAGATGCAAACGGTGAGAATGCACGTGTGGTGGGTAGCAGCTGTCTTGCTGTGTTTGCTGTGCGCGACACCCCCTTGTGTGACGCACACCCTGTTGTTTGGAGCACACCATTGACATCTCATCGGCTGCACGAAACACTTGTGTGTCACGTTGTTCAGGTCTCAACCCCATGTACCGATTGCTGTGCTCGGAAGATGCCCGGGCTTGCCTCAAGTCCTTTTTGGCACACATGTGATTGTGGTTTCATTGTGTCGTCTCTTGTGGTCTTGGATTGCTTATTGCACGTGCGTGGATGGTGTGGACGGTGTAGGGCTCTTTGCTTTCTGAGCGTGTGTTGCTTGGGTTGGTTGATTCACAGCGGGAGTGATGTGGGTGACAGAAAGCCAGTACAACATGAACAACAACAGTACGCCATCACAACCGACAACGCTGCCAAATCCACCCCACGCACACACACTCACTGCGATTTTGTTTCTCAATGCGTTGGCTTTTGGTTGAATGCATGCAACTCGCTCGGGTGCAGTTAATGTTTAATTGTCTAGTCATCATGTACACTGTCGCCAAGACAAGCGGCGCAAGCAGCAGCACTGCGCTCGGCAGAATGCAAACAAGCGGGAGAGAAGAGAGATGGTGCGGGAGCGTGTGCGTGTGCACACATCAAATCGCAAGAGTGCGAGGGTTTCACGCGCGCAGGCGCTTAGTCCTCCTCCTCCTCCTCGGCGCCCTCGACGTTGAAGTAGCGGACCTCGTATGTGGTGGGGTTGCTGGCGACGACGCGCAGGTACTCGCGCAAGCTAATCTCCTGGTTGACCTTGGTCTTCTTCAGGAACTTCTTCGTCAAGTACTTGATGTACCTGTGTATGTTCGATGAGGGGGGGGGGGGAGGTACAGTCAAAGCAAAACAGAGTGAGCGAACGAACACAAATAAAGTACCGAGGTGGACGACATGACAAACAGGCTGAGGCAAGCCGTAGAACGGGCGCACGCGCAGGAACCCACATTGCACAAGTAGCAAACACACACACACACACACACACACACAGATGTGTAGACGCGACCACGCAGCAACCCCACCCCCACTCAAGTCCACACGTCGGGACGTACCGCTTGGACATGGGCAGCTTGGTGGCGACGGTGACCTTGCTGTCGGTGTTGGTGATCTTGACGATACCGGCGAGCTGGCCGGTCTTGCCGTTGACCTTGATGCGCTCGTGCAGGAAGCGAGCAAACTCAGACACCTCCACGAGGCTGTCCTCGGCGACCTTGCTGAAGTCCACGGTGAACTTCTTTGTGGCGATCTTCTTGGCACCCTTTTGCTGTGTTGTTTTGTGCGAGACAAAAGCAGATGGTCGTGCAAATACCCACGATCACAATCAATCATCATATGAATGAATGAATGAATGCAACCGCGGAATACTACACATTGTGCAAAAGGGACGCACTTGTGGAAGGGGCAATCAAGCAAAAGAACGAGAGCGTTGGCATCTCTGCCATTTGTATCAGAGCTACAAGCTTACCGCAGGCATGATGCTGGTCTGTGGTTGGTGTGTGGCTGGTGTGGTTGGTTGGTGTGGTTGGTTGGTGTGGTTGGTTGGTGTGGTTGGTTGGTGTGGTTGGTTGGTGTGGTTGGTTGGTGTGGTTGGTTGGTGTGGTTGGTTGGTGTGGCAGAGCACGAGGCGGCAAGAAAAAAAAAAAGGCACTCCACACACACACGCACACGCACTGATGGCGAAAAGAACAAGGGCAGATACCACCCAAAATTTCTTTGGTTAGAAAAACAGTAGAAGATGTCAACAAAGCAGACTGTATTTTGCCACCTGTTGTTGGTTGGCAAAGAAGCCCTTGCCACATCAGGGATTTGCCACCGCCGTTATCGAAGAAGACGGAGATGAAGGCGGACGATGTGGAGGACAGCAGGGAGTGGTGCACGCATGTGCTTGGCAGTGCGGGCATGCCGCTACCGGCCCCTTCAGCGGCCAAGCCACGCCGAAACACTGCCGCCTTTGTCATTTACCTTGAACGCCTCGAAGATGTCACGCTGCCTTCCATCTACGAGGTAGCACTGATGTGTGTGTGTATGTGTGTGTGTGTGTGTGTGTGTGTGTGTGTAGGTGTCTCTTGGTTTTGATGACGCTGGTGGTTGTTGTCACTCATGGCCGCTGCGCTGAGTTCTGCACTGGAGAAAGGTTCACCTGTTCACACAAAATTGCACACCAACCACACACACACACTCACATACTTGCTCACACACACACACACACACACACACACACACTTGCTCGCAAACACACACAACCACACACACACACACACTCATTCACACTCACACACACACACGCACACACACTAACTCACACGCGTACGTGTGCAGGATCTGGATGTGAGCGCGACCGTGAGGGTGTCATTCTTCTTCGATGGCAGCAAGCAGGTGTTTGGGAAAACGTGGGTATCGGAGCCATGTAAAGTGGTGCCTGTCGCTGGAAAACGACGTAAGGTTGACGTGGAGATCAAGCAGCACGCTTGGTTCAAGACCAAGATCGAGGACGAGGACTGCCTGGGCATCGTGGAGCTTGTCTTCCACGCACCATCTTTCAACGACAGCGTGGATGACTTGGAGGTCCCCTTGCTGCCGCATCAGGTCGCCGCAGGCTGGCAGCTCGTCAGCATGTTCCCGCCACGCGGCGAGCGGCACACGGCCGAGACCATGGACGACATCCCGCAGCAGATCAGCGCCAGCATCGACCGCCTCGACATGCTTCCCGGCAGCCCGCAAGTGCTCTTTGTGCTGGAGGTGCACGCCATTGAAGGCTTGCAGAGCTTGCAGTTGCAAACAGAGATGCAGGGCGCGCTGAGCCTGGCCCTGATCGAAGCAACCGCACCACTCTCAAAGCGCTTCAAGTACGTGCCTGATAACATGCTCGTGTCCCGATACACGCGCGTGCCTGGCCTGGTTGAAAACCTGCGGCCCATGTTCGACGACGAGGAGGACCCGGAGACGTGGGAGTGGATCCGGGACGCCGCGCCCGAGCAGGCCAAGCCGTTGATTGCCAGTGACCTGCAGATTGCGATGACGCCCTCCTTACAGCGCTTTGAGGAGACGCTCCTCGACCACATCAAACAGGTGCACCACCGCATCTTGTGCTGCGTGCGCGCGCATGTGTGTCTGTGTCTGTCTGTGTCTGTGTCTGTGTGTGTGTGTGTGTGTTTTCTTGTGTTGGGTGGTGCCGTTATTGTGTACATGTGTAAGAAGCTGCCTCAGCTGCTGCTCGATGCGCCTGGCAGTGTGCTCTTGTGGAACGTGGCCATGCTTTCCTTGAACCAATTCTTAACACACACAACCCACACACACACACACGCAACCACGCACACACACACACACACGCACACGCAACACACATGAGCAGTCTGTGACGACTGCGCATCCTGGTTTGGATGAGAAGGAGACCAGCAACATCATGCGTCGCGTTGCTGTGAAGCAGCGCTTCCTCAACGTAAGGAAGCAAAGAGTGGAAGTGGTTTGCGTGTGTGCGCGTGTGTGCGCTTGTGTGCGCGTGCGTGCATGTGTGCGTGCTTTTGCCAGCCTGCTTGGATTGCACGTGGAATGCGTGAGTGTGACCCCGCTTTCATCGCTCAAGTCTCCACCATTGCTGCGTTGTTGCTGTTGGGGTGATTGTGGTCGTTGCAGGTGGGCGTACACAACGGCCTCACATACTTGAAGAAGCCAACACAGATCCCGCTGGTGGTGCGTTGGGCATCCTTGTTTTCATGGCGGCGAATGGAGGGATGACGACGCCTTCGTTATTGCTGCACACTGCCCTCATCATGACCAGCTGACCAGCTCACAAAGCCACAACCACACACACACACACACACACACACACACACACACACACACACACACACACACACACACACACACACACGCACGCACGCACGCACGCACGCACACACGCACGCACGCACGCACGCACGCACACACGAAACGCCACAACCACAAAACCACGACCACACCTACAACCACGATGCAAGCAGCAGGAGAGTGGGAACCGCAGCTATGCGTCAACACGCGAGGGCGAGCAGGGAAGCGACGAAAACACGCGTGCAGCAGAGGCGCAGGCATCGTCTGGGGATGGTGGATCCCATCTCCACTTTGACGGCACAATTGAATTGCGTGATGTCGTGCAGGCGCCTGAGATGGCGGTGACGCTTGAGCTGCTGTACGCTGTTGCTGTCCCCGTCGTCTTCGACAAGGCAGCAGGGAAGCAAGGCAAGCGCATGTCACGCGCGTTTTCACATCAGCAGTCGATATCCGCGCTGCCAACGCAGATGGAGCAGACGTTTTGTCTCCGTTTCGGCTGTGTCCTCCCCTTTGCAGGCGGACAGGACCCGGCTGCCGTGGCCTCGCACACCATCGAGCTGCTCGGTACGTGCACACGATGTTCTCTCATTTTATTCGTGCACGCAAGTCCTTTGCTTTGCTTCGCTTTGCTCGGGCGTGTTTTGTGCTTGATGCACGTTTTGTGCGTTGTATTCATACGTACGTGCTTGCGCATTCTGTGCATGGTTGCACGTTGTGCGCGTGTGGGTGCAAGACGAAATCAATACTTTCCTGCTGTTGCTTTCTGTGCTCATTGAACAATCACGCGACGCACTGCCCACATCAGGCCCGCCACTGCAGACGCCAAAGAACGATTTGCTGTTCACTGCGCAGCAGCTTGACCGCGACAGCCGCGTCTTCCTCACAAAACAGTACTGCCAGGCATTCGCCAGGTGCGCGCACCCTCATGGTTGATGTGCGTGTGCGCGTGTGTGCGTGTGCGTGTGCGTGTGTGTGTGCGTGTGTGTGTGTGCCTGCCTGTACGCGCGTAAGTGTTAACCTTGCCTGTCCTCCTTGCGCTCTCGATCACGCTTGAATCACTCAACCGCACACACCATTCGCCGTCCCGCCCCTTGCGTCCAATCCACCCTGAACCATTGGCAGCTTGACGCTCTCCGTCACAGATGTAGACGAACTGCTGCACACACGCGGGGAAAATCTCGGTGAGCGCACATGTGCGGCTGACTGCATTGCACCTGCCACACCCGTGGACACACCACGTGCGAGAGTGCGAAGGCGTTTGTACGCGTTGATGATGCTCCTTGTGGTCCAGTTTGTTGTGATCGCCTCAACCCTGACGCGTGGTGTCCCGAATGATCCACATGTCCTCAGGCCACAGCATGCGGCATGCGATGGTGCGGGCCCTGAGTCACGTCGGCCGCGACGATGAAGACGGAATTGCGCAGCGCCCACAGTCGGCTGAACCGTCCCCTCGCATGCGGGTATTGTGGCCTGTCGCGTGTACATGTGTGCATGTGCCGTGTATGCGTGTGCATGTGTGCGTGTGCTTGTACGCACATGCGCGTGCTTGTATCGTGTATGCGTGTGCATGTGTGCGTGTGCGCGTGCGTGCATGAGCGTGGAGAGCGACCTAATTCGCGGCTTTTGCACCACATGATGTCGCTTGTTTTGCGATTCATGCTGTCGCCCAGGGTCGCCGCTTGCCGTCATCACCAGCCGCCCGCTCCCAGTCCCTCTACGTCCCAAAGAAGGTGCAGTGCATTGCAATGGCACACAACACACAAAGACACAAGAACGAACACACATACACACACATGTGCATGCATGTGTTCACCTTGTTGCTTGCGCTTGTCCTCTTTCCTATGTCTCCTTGCGCTTGAGACAGAAGCGTGGGCAGAGCTTGCTTGCACCGCCGGGCAGCCACCGCAAACCACAACCATCATCAACAACAGCGGCACAGCACTCGGGGGGAGGGCGCAGTCGCGTGCTGGCGGAGAAGCAGCGAGCCGTGTCGTTCTCAACCAACCTGGCCGCCCCCGTGCGGCGCGGTGGTCCCGCGTTTGCAACTCCGCTCAGGCCATCCACCGCTCCAGACACGTCCACGGGGAAGAAGGGTGCGTGCGTGTGCATGTGTATGTGTATGTATGTGTGTGCGTGTATGTGTGTGCGTGCGTGTACTGCTGTCGTGAAGTAGCTACGTGCATCTGCTTTTGTCTCACATGGCGAACGTTGACGCACACACACACACAATACACACAATACACACACAATACACACACACGCTCTCTCTCTCTGTCTCTCTGTCTCTGTCTCTCTGTCTCTGTCTCTCTGTCTCTCTCTCTCTCTCTCTGTCTGTCTGTCTCTCTCTCTGTCTCTCTCTCCTCTCTCTCTCTCTCTCTCTCTCTCTCTCTCTCTCTCTCTCTCTCTCTCTCTCTCTCTCT
>NW_004754932.1:815741-820390 GCF_000188695.1 Salpingoeca rosetta | reverse complement strand
TGCTTTTGAAATTCCTCCACTGCCCCCCGTTTATCCCAGCTTGAGCACTCATCACACACACACACACACACACACACACACACACACACACACACACACACACACACACAACTAACACTCCCTGTTGCCCGTGCAGGCGGTGAGGAGGGCCTGCTGCCGTCGCGTGTGGATCGCGCTGTGCACGAATTTCCCGCCGGAGACGACGTAGACGACCACGACATGCGGGAGGTCAACACAACCATCCAGCCAGACGAGGTAGCGTGGCGTGGCATTGCTTGCATAGGGGCCGGGAGGTTCCACGGTTGCTTGCAAGCATGATGATTGGGGATTTGCAGGGTGGTCGCTGTTGTTTGTGCTGCCTACATTCAGCTCACCCTGCCTCTGCACTGTGGGCATCATCATAATCACCACCCCATCACCACACCACCATTACGGCTCCTTGGGTGGTTGCGGGGTGACCAGGTGACGGTTGCACAGCTGCCGTTTGCTCAGCACGCCCTCCTCCCTGGTGACGCCGAGCCCGCAGCGGAATTCCCAGGCGTCTCCCGCGCTCTCCAGGCCGAAATCATGCAGGTGTGTGTGTGTGTGTGTGTGTGTGTGTGTGTGTGTGTGTGTGTGTGTGTGTGTGTGTGTGTGTGTGTGTGTGTGTGTGTGTGTCTGACATGGCAATGCATTTTTGGTGCAACGGAGATGAATGCGTACCCGCACACATCCGTTGTTCACTCTGCTCTCCGTTCACGTCACACGCATGCGTGTGTATCAATATTGGTACACTGCAGGCTGCCTTCCGCCCCGTTGTGACGGACGACGACCTGCGGGAGATGAAGGTCCCTGCTGCGCTGCTGCCACTGCCGCCGGGACCAGGCGTGCTCAGGAAGGACATCGAGTTGCAAGACGCGTTCGCAGCATCACGGGTTCGTGCACACACGCACACACTCGCACATGTATATATGGTGGTGCGTTGTCGTGCGTCCATGTGTTTCTGGTTCGTGGTCGTGTTTTGTTCTCCGCCCTGCTCACAATCCGTTTGTGAATGCACGTGTGTCCATTGCAGGTCACATTGCAGTTCTTGGCACTGGAGTGGTTGCTACCTGACCATACGCGTCAGCACCTGCCTGGCGTACTTCCAAGGTGAGCTGCTTCGCTTGAGTCTTCAACAATAACACGGACGTCATAAAAGCCATTCATTTCCACCTTCACACACTTCGCCTGCTTTCTTTCTTCTTTTCTTGTGTTGACTGTTCATATTTCTCCACCAACTTACACGCACACTCACACACTCACACACTCACTCATGCGCGCGCATGTGTGCAGGCACCCAGCCCAGAGCATCGCTGTGTCGTTCAAACTGCACAAACTGCCTACATTTGTGTCCATGCCGCTGCGATTTTCGACAGCTTCGTCGGCCCCGGGAATGACGCGCACTGAGGACACACGCACGGCGGGCGTGCTGTTCGCCGTGGAGGTGCGCCCGCTGCTGCTGCTGCTGCTGCTGCTGCTGCTGCTGCTGCTGCGAGAATTTGATGACAGGAAGGAGAAGGGAGAAGCTTACTGCTATCGGCCATTGCGCGCTCATATCACCTTCGATCCCTTTCCTCCCTTCAACCACCGCCCTCACCATGTACACTGTAACTCCACCGCCCCCCCCCCTTTACAACACCAGGGAAACAACGCGCTTGCGTCGTCGCCCGGGCTGTTGGCGGCGTTCTCACTCGATCCTGCACAGCTCGGCGTGTCACAAGAACAGCTGCTGGAGTACTCTGGTGACGCGGTATGTCGTGAGGCGGCGACGACGGGGGATGTGAATGAAAGGGCAAGAGGGGTGCTGGTGTGTGTGTGTGTGTGTTTGTTTTGGGGTAGCGTACTTGTTGCTTAACTCGGATAGCATGTTTGAGAGCAAGCAGCAGCACTCACTTCCAACATCCGTCTTACTCCACCCGTGCCCACACACACACACACACACACACACACTCTCTCTCTCTCTCAAACACACACACACACACACGCATGCAGGCGCTTGAGATCCATGTTGTTGATGCGGACTCGTTGATGCCAGTTGGCGTTGCATCCATGAAGCTCTCGTGTTTCCTGCGCGGAGGTGAGGGAACAACATGAATGTGATCGCGTGTGGTGTGTATTGCAAGATGCGTGCGGCGAGTGGCGCCCTGTTGCCTCGTCAACACTATCAAACCCACTCGAATCCATCCTCGCTACTTGTGCTCACACCACACACGCTCGTTCACGCCTCCACTGTCTAATTCTCTGTTATCCCCAATGATCACCACCACCATCACCCAAATCACCACCACCACCACCATCACTGCTCCACGACCACCACCACCACCACCACCACCACCACCACCACCACGACGACGACGACGACGACGACCACCACCACCACCACGACGCACCATCAGGGTATCGCGGTGTTCAGTCGAGTCTTGAGCTCGATGTTGTCAACACACACGCGGATCCAGACCGCATCAACTTTGCACACCCCAGGTGAACAAACGCACGTGTTTGTGTGTGTGTGTGTGTGTGTGTGTGTGTGTGTGTGTGTGTGTGTGTGTGTGTGTGTGTGTGTGTGTGTGCGTGTGGGCTACTACTCGCTCCTCCCCTGCGCCCAAGCGCATTCTCTGCCTCACGCACTTGCTTCACTGTCATGTTGAACATGACACATCCACCCGCACGCGGTTCTGGACAACAGGGCACGAACAGCCGCTGTGTCGGCGCCACAGACGGTTGCAAAGCTGTGTGTACGTGTGTCCAGCATCGGCCAAACATCGCGCCCGCCGCCAAATGTGAACCGTCTCCTCATCCCAAAGGCCGCCCTTCCAGATAGCGCAGTGAGTAATGAAGATGGAGAGAAGCGTCGCGTGTGTGTGTGTGCGCGCGCATGTGTGCGTGCGTGTGTGTGTGTGTGTAGCTGTGTGTGTGTGTGTGTAGCTGTGTGTGTGTGTGTGTGTAGCTGTGTGTGTGTGTGTAGCTGTGTGTAGCTGTGTGTGTGTGTGTGTACTTGTGCAGGTGCGGAGTGTTGGTTTCACGCCATACAAACCAATATGCGACGTCCTCACCCACCCACCTCACTCAAATATCTGGACCGCCCATCAGCTGATCAACCCGATGTCAGGCCAGACGTCGCACCACCGCGCCCAGCCGGCTGCCAAACTCATCGCTGACGACCCGCGAGCACGCGCCGTCCTCCACAGTACGCGCTGCAGTGCTCTTTGTACGTGTCCTCTTGCGTGTTGTGGATGGTGTGGCGTGTGCTGTGTGTGTGTGTGTGTGTGTGTGTGTGTGTGTGTGTTGCAGGCTCTTTGTTTCCCCATGCGAGTGTTTGAAGAGTGTACGTGATACAACAAGCATGGTGTCCTCTGCTTACCTTCAGCTGTGTGTGTATGTGTGTATGTGTGTGTTTGTGTTGTTTTGTTTGCAGGGGAAGTCAGTGATCCCGAGCAGGAACGAAAAGCCGCCCGTCTCCGCGCCATTCGCGCAAAGCGGCGCGATCTCTTCAACGGTACTCCACTTGACACAGCTACACACACACACACACACACAGCTCTCCACACACACGCGCGCAGAGCTATAGACACACACACACACACACATACACCTGCACGCGCACACACACACGCGCGCGCGCACGTGCTTGTCCAGTTCTCACTCATGCTTATTGGCACCGTCGTCGTTGACAGACCAAAACACACCGGGTGTTTCTGGGAGCGCCAAGCCCCAGCCAACACAGGTGCGCATGTTTGCACTGCGGTGCTGTGCTATGGACAAACCAGCAGCCCTTGAGTCCACTTGGACAACAGACACACACGCACACGCACACACACACACACACACCTCATCTCACACCTCATCTCATTCAATGCCCCGTGTGCACGTGTTTACCGTTTTCTTACCTTCCCCCCTCCCCCGCCCGTAATTATCAGGTGCCCCTGCCGCTGCGTTCGCCGGCTGTGAATGTCCGCGATAGCAGCGATCTCCTGGCCCTGAACGAATACAGGTGCGACCAGACTGTGCTCGTGTGCTCGTGTGCTCATGTACTGTTTGCGTGGGCATGTGCTGTGCAAACATGTTGTGCAATGTGGCTTACCCGTGCACTTGTTGCCTGTCGCCCTACAGATTACGGCAGAAGCGTGCTGTCATCCAACATGCGCTGGAGCGGTCCCTTCGCACATCCGTGGACATTTTCGCCGCTTATGGCTCCAAAGTGTACATGGAGGTGCGAATGCAATCGTCGCGTGTATTCGCTGCGTCCTGTGTCTTCTCTGTCCTTGCACAATGCGCATTGCTGTGCACAAACACACACACACACACACCCGCACACACGCACACACAGACACACACACACACGTTCCCGCACACACACACACTCCCACACACACACACACACACACACACACACACACACACACACACACACACACACACACATTTCCCCACACACACACTCCCACACACACTCCCACACACACATACACACATTATACACGGCCGCTGACGGCATGTTTGGTTGTTGTTCCTCGACTTGTCAGGTGGTTGCATGTCTCGGGAGCTCACTGAACCCAAGTCACATCAGCTGTTACGCCCACAGCGATGTCAGCATCGCCATCGACCCAGAGCGGACGTTTGCGTGCACG
>NW_004754932.1:800295-815641 GCF_000188695.1 Salpingoeca rosetta | reverse complement strand
GCTCCGTGTCTAGGCTTACAGAACCCCCAATATACTGCGGGAGTGCCGCAAAGGTAAACTCGGTCTATTCAGGACTTAGACCAGCGGATTACAGTCAGTATTAGACATGATTACTATGTCGCCGGAGTGTTAGTCCCACACACACACACACACCACACACACACACACACACACACACACACACACACACACACACACACACACACACACACAAACCTCTGAGCTGCTGGGTGCTCACATATGGCCTCACCGATTTGGCAAACATCCCCCCCCCCCGCTCTCTCCCAATTCCGTTCTGGTGATCAGTATCGCATCCAAAACCCAAGCCACGATCAGTGTCTACGCGTGCTTGTGCAATCGTCATCGCAGCACCTGCAAGCCGTCACAAACCACCACGTCCGTCAATGCACATGCACAGGCGTGCACATGCTCGTGAACGAGACGCGTCGGTGTTGCATTCGTTTGCATACATATGCGCATGCGCCTTCCCCCAACATGCACATGTGCTCGTACACTCTTGGCAACACTCGCGCGTGCACTCGTCCATTCACGTGAACACATGCGTGTTCATCTCGGTTTCACACTGCCAACCAACGCAACAACACACCGTCTGTGCCTGCAATGCTGGTTGCTTCTATGTTGCAGGAGTGGAAGGCGCTGCTGCAGTCGCGCGGGCTTGACCGGCCCGTCGAACCAAACATGTTCAACCCAACACGTGATGGCCCACTGGTCATGCTGCGGCCTCTGGAGGAACTCGTCGTGCCCTTGAAATATTCGCTCCCGCACACGGCGCTGCCACCTGTGACCCTTCGTGGCCCTTCCTCACATCAGGTGCCAGCAAGCACCCGGCACACCCCTCCCATCCACGAAAAGGTGACACAACTACGCCCCTCAACTGCCCATCGCTTGTCTGTTTTGCAGCTGACAAATGCTGGTCTGCTGTGTTGTGCGCTCCGCTTTCTGTTTGCCCTGCTTCACTTGACGAGAGCCCATCGTGTTTGAATGTGTGCGGACTGCTTATTTGTGTGTCACCACACCACGTGCCCCCCTCCTCTTGTTTGCCTCTGCTGCGCATATGTGTGTTTGTGCCTCGACAGCTCAAATTCGAGTCTTTGGACGGCGTTGATTTTGGATCAGCGGATGTCGTGGTGCACCCACAGGTGAGATGCCGCTTGCGTGTGTGTGTGCTTGTGTGCGTGTGTGAGTGTGTGCGTATGTGTATGTGTGCGTATGTGCATGCGTGTGTGTGCGTGTGTACATGTGCGTGCGCGCGCGCGCGCGTGTGTGTGTGTCTGTCTCTGCTTGTGCAAATGTGTATTCCTCATGCAATGTGTGGTGTGTGTGTGTGTGTGTGTGTGTGTGTGTGTGTGTGTGTGTGTGTGTGTGTGTGTGGACAGGAGCCTGCGGTTGATCATCACATCGACCTGTACAGCGCCCAATCCACCATTTTCCGCCACCGCCTTCGTCTTCCTCCCCATCTCGCCGAGTCAGTGCTCTTTGCGCTTTTGAAACCAAGCGTGCAGTGTGTGCGTGTGGGCGTGCTTGTAGGCAACTGTGGGGACGTGAATTCATGAGCAGATGCATCGCCTCACAATCTGGGCATCACACACACACACGCACGCATGCACGCACACGCACTTCCAAACGCTTGTATTACAGGGTAACGGGGGTGCTGTGCAGTGACCCGGATGTGCTCGTGCACCTTGATCACCAGGACGGTGTCAACGACATTGTTCTCAAGTGAGCTTGCTGTGGTCGTTGTGCACGTTTGTTGCACGGGAATCGCGACAGCTTGGGGATATTGAATGGTAGAGGAGGAGTTGGGTTCAATGCTTAGATATCTCAACCCTGCCGCACACGCTCACACACACACACTCTCTCTCTCTCATGTGCAGGTGCTCGAGCGGCGCGTCCCCGGATGTGTCGGTGTTTCTTCTTCTCCTCTACACAGACGACTTCTTCGTGTCGCCGTTTATGACGTGGCGCGTCGCTGTGCATGCCGTCGACTCGTACACCATGGTTCGCAACTGCGTGCTTTGCTGTGTGTGTGCGGATGTGGTTGTGCGAATGAGGTTGTGCGTTTGGTATCTGGTGCGAGGCTTCCATTGTATTTGTGCTTGCGTCTACAAACGCGCGCGAATCCCGCCAGCTGCTGGCCTCATGTTGCATGTGATGGTTCACTTGAGCAGACTGTGCATCTTGGGGAGGTGGCCACGTCCACCCTTACGTTTCGCCCAAGCCAGCCCATCTCGCACGCACGCGTCTTCTCCGCAAACGAGTCCGAACTCGAGGTTTGTATGTGCTTGTATGTGTGCGTGTGTGTTTGCATGTTGTGTGTCTGTGATTGTGTGTTTGTGTGTGTGTGTGTGTGCGTGCGTGTTAACATGTGCGTGTTAACATGTGCGTGTTAACATGTGCGTGTGCTCGCATGACGCGCCAAGACACTGCATGATCAGGAAGTCCTCATGTTGCATTGCTGATTTGCCACGTCAGGTGCTGCCAAAGACACAGTTCTCATTAGCCGGGAACGCTCTGGCTGAGATTGGCATGCGTGCGCATCCAACGGCCATTGGCTCTTCAAAGTTAGTGAACACCCATCTTTGTGCCCCCCCCCAACTCTGCTTACGACGTATTGCATTTGCTCATGTCTTTGCTTTGTCATGATGGCATGCTCACCACCACCCCCCCCCCACACACACACACACGCACCTCAGACACCTTGTGCATGTGGTTGACACGGAGTTCAAACGGATCGTCTATTCATATCAAGTCGTCCTCGATGTGCAACCACCACCAGTGTCCAAGGTATGCACGTGTTGTGGTCGCGTACGTGTGCGCGTATTGTTTTTTTTTTTTTTTGTCTCCTTCCCCAGTGTCGCCGGTCCGCCCTGTCTTCACACACACACACACACACACACACACACACACACACTCATACACAACGTGCACGACTGTCTTTGTGTTTTCACGATACGGCCATCACACCCCAACTGCCTCCACGGCGGCCATAACTGTCACCACCACCACCACCACCACCAGACGTTTGAGATTGTGCTGGAAGGCGCACATGAGCACGTGAACAAACGGATTGGCTACACGAACCGGTTCAAGCGGCCTGTGGAGATTTCCTTGTACACATCCCATCCACAGCGCATCCAGTTCAAGCATCACCGGTTTGTGTTGCAGCCGGAAGAGAAGACGTACATTGGCATTCGCGCCCACGCGTCACAGACGCACCTTGAGGAAGAGGCCTTTGTTCTGCTTGTTGACCAGCAAATGCGACTGCACGACTCGTTCAAGCTTCGCCTCATCACCATCGCCCCACACCAGCAATGACCAGCAAGTCCTTGGCTTGCGCCATGCGCTGTCTCGTGTTGAGTGGTGAAGACGCGGCAGTGACACGACATGAAGTGAAGTACGACTTGTTGTGGGCGTGGTCTTGTGTGAACGATGATTAGCCGAAGATGTACATTAAATTTCAAGCCTACCGCAATCTTGTTGTGGTTGTGCGCGTTTGCTTGAAGAATCACACAACACCGGAAGAGATTCCGTGTTGCCCCCCCCCCCCTCACACATTCTCTCTCTCTCTCTCTCTCTCTCTCTCTCTCTCTCTCTCTCTCTCTCTCGGAACAACACAACACCCACAACGGAGAAGATGGGGTGCAAACAGAGCAAGCCTGTCATGGAAGACGTCAGGCAGCAAAGGCAGCATGGCCAAATGCCAATGTCACCAGCAAAGCAGAACAGTGGTGGGAATCAGGAGAACCCAACAGCCACAACAGCCACAACAGCCACAACAGCCCCACAAGCCCAGCAACAAAGCAGCGACTCGTCATCGTTGTGGGAAGATGCGCGGTTCGATCGCGACCAATGGCAGCAGCGCTTGGACGATGCTGCGCGTGCCAAGCTGGATCCCTGTGAGCGACCAGGTGAGACACTGAAGCGTGTTTTGGAAGGCGACGCACTTCCCGACAGCGAGATCCAGGCGCTGGGCACGCGACAGCCGGCCATCCGCCTGTTTCTCTCCTCCACCTTCACTGACACGGAGGTGGAGCGCAACGTCTTGATCGAGGACGTGTATCCGTACCTCAAGTCCCTCGGACAACGCCTGCGTGTGCAAGTTTACCAGTCCTCCGAGATGCGCTGGGGCATCCGTTCTGAGGCCTCTGCCGCCCACGAAACCAGCGAGGTGTGTGTGTGTGTGTGTGTGTGTGTGTGTGTGTGTGTGTGCGCGCGCGCGCGTGTGTGTGTGTGTGTCTGTGTGTGTGTGTGTGTGCGTGCGTGTGTGTGTGTGAATGAGTGTGTGTGTGAGGTGGTTGCAGCTTGCAATCCGATAATCCCTTCCCACTCTCAATCTGAGCTTCAACGCGCACACTGACCACCCCACATCCCTCCCCCTCCCACACTCACTCGTTTCATAGATCTGCATGCGGGAGATCAAGAGGTGCCAGCAAGAATCGAGCGGCATCAGCTATGTGCTCATCCTTGGCAACAAGTATGGCTTCCGCCCCTTTCCCGCCAAGATCCCCGAGGAGGAGTTCAAGCTGCTGAAGGACGAGATGGCCAAACAAGCCAAGCAAGCCAAGCAAACTGCCTCCGCTGTGACCTCAGCTGCACTCAACAAGGCCATGGAGTACATGGACGAGTGGTTCGTCCTGAATGAGAACGTCGTGCCGCCGACCCGCGAGCTCAAGCCCGTGAAGAAGGAGCACTCTGATGCGTGGTGGTCCGACATCTTCCCCACGCTGCAGATGTGTCTGCGCCAGGCAGCAACCGGTGCTCCTGGGCTGTCTGATGAGCGACGCGCCCTGTACGTGCAGAGCGTGACGGCGGAGGAGATTGACAACGGCCTGTTCAAGGTGCAGCCGAAAGAGGCGCGCGACAAGTCGTGCTTCGTCTTCGACCGCCGCCTGGAGGGCATCGACGTTGCGTTGGACCCAGACACGGCTAAGCTGTTCATCGACATGGCTGGTGGCGAGGTGGACGAGGAGGCGCAGCAGCTGCTGGAGCGATCGCGTGCAGAAGCGGTGCCGGCTGCGTTGTCACCATGTCGCATCAAGACCATGTCCATCCCATGGGGACCAGGCATCGACCTCGCTCACACCGACCACGCAGAGTACATGCGCACCTTCGCCGACGCCTTCTGCGACACGCTGGCCGCGGACATTGAGCGTGTTGCGCGCGAGCACGCGTTTGAGAGCGACACGGTGGTGGAGGAGGCGGCGGCGCACGCCATGTTCGGCAACCTGCGGCGTCGTGGTCGTGTCACAGCAGCCACGCAGCAAGACGCTGATGCTGCCCTGCATACGTGCACAGCGCATCACGAGTGGCAAGAGACGCAGCTCCGTTTGCCATCTGTGGCCCGTCTGGCAGTGCAAGACCTCGCTAATGGCACACATCGCAGGTGTGCGTATGTGTGTTGTGTGCATGCGAATGTCTCTTGTTGTGCTTGCCTTCATGCGTGTCCTCATTGTGGGATGCGCTCTGCTTTCCTCTGTTTCATCACATGCTCACACGCACACACGCACACACACACGCCACATACGCTCGCGCCATAGGTACCATCAAGGAAGCCCAACCAGCTGCCGTTGTGGTGTCGCGGTTCCTGGGCACGTCGCGGGAGAGCGGCGCTGCCCGCACCCTGATGGCAAACGTGTACCGCCACATCCACCGCGCAGTGAAAGGCAAGGAGCCAGCAGCATCACCAGCAGCCGACTTTGAGAAGCTGACCAAGCAGTTCCAGGCCGCCCTCAAGCTTGGCACGGCTGACAAACCGTTGGTGCTCGTGCTGGACTCGCTTGACCAGCTCTCAGACGAGGACCAGGGCCGCAACCTGGAGTGGCTGCCGCTCGCATCGCTGCCGCCAAACTGCGCCATCGTCGTCTCCAGTTTGCCGGATGTGGGCGGATGCTGGGAGGTGCTCAAAGCCACGCTGCCAGACATGAACCAGCAGCACGTGGCCAAGATCAGCAAAGATGACGCAGACGGCATCCTGAGCACGTGGCTGGCCGATGCCAAGCGGTCCCTCACCCCCGCACAGCGCAGCGTTGTGCTGGGCGCCTACGAGTCCTGCCCCACACCGCTGTACCTCCGCATCTGCACGCAGTTCTTTGCGCTTCGCTGGACCCACGCAGACGCAATTGCACCCGACTTCTTCCCCAAGACGGTGGAGGGCTTGATGGAGAAGGTGTTTGATGAGCTGGAGACGCGACACGGCAAGGAAACGGTGCGGGCAGCGCTCGGGTACCTCTCTGCCTCGCGCGGCGGGCTGAGCGACAATGAGATGGAGGATCTGCTGTCCTGCAACGACACCGTCCTGGACGAGATTTACGAGTGGTGGGTGCCGCCCGTCCGCCGCGTTCCCCCGCTCATCTGGGCACGCATCGTGTCTGATCTGGAGGGCGCGTTGGTGGAGCGTGGCGCTGAGGGCGGCGTCACTGTCCGCGCATGGTATCATCGACAGCACCGCGAGGCAGCGGAGCGACGCTACCTTGGCTTCAACTCGCGTAGTGGTGCTGGTGATGACACGGGTGATGATAGCGACGGTAACGGTGATGGTGCTGGTGATGGCAACACTGCCACTGCCTCCTCGTCCACCACCACTGCCTCCACTTCCACCACCGCAGCCCAGGCAGTACAGCGGCACGGCGAGCTTGCAGACTACTTCAGCGGCAAGTGGGAGCACGGCCGCCACCTGCACGACAAGACGGACGACGCGAGTGCTCTGCGCGATCGCAAAGTGGCCTCCATGAAGACGGTGCTGGCTGGTCGGCTCGATGACCCGCGCTCCGGTGTTGTGGTCAACGCGCGCAAGGTGGCCGTGCTGCCGTTCCACCTCATGCATGCGCAGCGGTGGGAGGAGTGCGCGACAACCCTGTGCGACCTCGAGTTCATTGAGGCCAAGGCAACAGCGGGGATGGTGCACGAGCTGACGGCAGATTTCCAGACCCTACAGCAGAGCAACGCGCCCGAGAGTTTGCTCAAGACACACGAGGTACCCACGTGGACGCGGTTTGTTGGCGCAAATGCGCACATCTTTGGCGTCACCCCACACGCCGTTGTGACGCGTGCAACGCTGTACCCTGACCACACGGGCGTCTGCCGGGCTGCGCAAGCCGTGTATGCAACTGCTGGCACGAGGTTACCGCGCGTGCGCCGCTACAACAAGCCACAGCAGCTTGATCCGCGCGTGGCCCTGCTCAAGGGCCTGAGCCGGGTTGTTTCGGCGGTTAGGTTTACGCGCGACGGCAAGTGGGTCTTGGCCGGTGGCGAGTCTGGCGAGCTGAGGGCGTGGGAGACGCTGACAGCAACGCCTGTGCTGCGGGTGAAGATGCCTGGGAAATGGAGGGGCATCTCAAAGATTGTGCAGCTGCCAAGCGGGGTGGTGGTGACGGCGTGCGCCCAGCAGGTGCACCTGTGGGACTTGAGCACGCGCGAGCTTGTGGAGACAATCGACATGCTGGAGCCGAGCACATACTTCCGCGAGCTGCGTATGACCGATGACGACACCATGGTGGTGGCTGTGTCGACTGCAGAGTCCACGCCAACCAAGGTGTTCCTGCAGTCGGCTGACGACCTGAAGACGCGCGTGTGGGAGGCGACGTGCAGCGAAAAGCTGTTCTGCGCGCAGGTCCGCAACAACACGCTCGTTGCAGGGACGCAGGGCGGAGACATTGTGTGGTTTGAGTTACAAGGCGCCCCAACGACACGAGAGCAGGTTGCAGCCGCCACGGCACCCGTGCAAGGAACGCTGGTGGAGGTTGCGCGCTACAAACCCGAGCCAGCGGAGGGCAAGAAAGGCTCGGCCATCAAGCGGCTGTGCCTGCTGCCGGACTCACTGGATGCAGTGGCGATTTCGGGCTCCCACTTCATCAAGGTGAAGGCCGACGGCACTGAGGCGGCCAACACAAAGCTGAGTACGATTCCATTTGGACTCACGCTGATGAAGGGCGGGTCCGTGGCAGCGATTGCGCTGTTTGACGAGAGCATGGCGCTGTACGACATTGAGACGATGACGTATCTGCAAGCGATGCGGCCAACCATGACCGGGGCGCAGGACACCTCCCCCGACGGCATGCTGGTGGCTTCCGCCGGCACCAACTTCTCCTACGTGTCGGTGTTCAGTGTGGAGCACGTCAACACGGACCCCAACGCAACGGATCGTGACCAAGAGCCGCTCTCGTTCTACGCCGCGCCCCGCATTGCGTCGCTTGGTGGAGACGGCGACAGGCGCGCTGTGTTCACGGTTGCCGGTGCTTCCACGACCATCGACCTGCTGGACGCAGCGACGATGGAGCAGGTCAAGACGTTTGACGTGTCGGCGGCAACAGAGAAGGTGTCGCTGCATGACATGAGCGCTGACGGGCGGTTCATTGTGGGTGGGCGGTTCAGGTCCGCGAACATGTTTATTGTGGACACAACGACGGGGGAGGTGCACGCTGACGTGTTCTCGCACGGCAACAGCACTGACGACCGCGTGTACCGCGTGTTCTTCTCGCCAAACAGCGACATGTGCGTGGTGGCAAACGAGTACGGGTCCATGTGTGTGGTGGCACTGCCGTCGTGCAAGGTTGTGTTTGGGCATGTGAATGATCGCAAGGCAACAACGCACCACACGCGGGAGGTGTGCGCGGTGGCGTGGCACCCGCAGTACCCGGACGTGCGCCAGTTTGCGACGGGCTCTGGTGACAGCTCAGCGCGGCTGTGGCAGCTGTCCGGCAACGCTGACGGGGAGGGCACGCCGGACGCGTGCGCGTCCATCAACACGTTTGCCGGCCACGAGTATGACGTGCAGAGCGTGGCGTTTTGCACTCCACCACAGGGAGGCACTGTGCTTGCGACGTGCGATGAGGAGAGTGGCGTGTGGCTGTGGAAGCTGGATGAGGCGACACCCTACGCGCGCTGCAAGCATGTGCTGGAATACGAGACGTCGGCTGCATCAAGCCCCATGACCGTGCTGTGGCTGCCAAAGCAGCAGTTGTTGGTGTCCCGCGCTTCGAACCAGAACATCAAGTTCTGGAACCTGTCTGGCGAGCTGGTGCGGAGTGTGAAGCGGCGCACCAACACGCTGCATCTGCATCCGAGCATGGACTATGTGGTTGGAATCACCTTTGGTGGCTTGCATCTGTTTGATGCCGACACGTTTGAGGTGGCGTTCCAGTCGTACGGGCATGACCAGTCGCAGGGCGGTGGCTCCTTCCGCATGTCCCCAGATGGACGCTTCTTTGTCTCCAAGTGGGGTGACAAGGCCATCCTCACCCATGACTTTTCCAACGTCCCGCTCTGAGCCAGTGGCTGTTGCCATGACATGATGCATGCTGTGTTGGTGTGTGTGTGTGCTTGCGTGAGTGTGTGTGTGTGCGTGTGTGTTGTGTGCGTGGGTGTGTGTGTGTGTGCGTGTGTGTTGTGTGCGTGCTTGGTGTGTGTGTGTTGTGTGTGTGTTTGCGTGTGTGTGCGTGTGTGTGCTTGGTGTGTGTGTGTAAGTGTGTGTGTTTGTGCGTGAGTGCGTGTGATGGTTGGCCATTTATTCCTCTCTTCTTTTTTGTCTCTCTGCCACCTTTGTTCGCTTTCTTGGCTTGATTTTTCGTCGAAGATTTACGATAAACGTCTGCGTGGAAGGACAACGCGCAAAACACCCACCAACCACCCACGACCTGTCCTCTTGTTGTCCTCTTGTTGTTGTCCTGCTGATCGATCCAGTCAAATCACAACCAGACAACCATGGTGGCGTCGCTGATGCCTTTTGTGTTGGTGTTGGTGGTGGTGCTTTGGGGTACCAGTGGGCCCGCCACATCCATGCTCCTCGCACAAGCCTGTGATCTCCCGACTCAAGTTGTCATCGACGCCACAACGGGTGCGTCTTTGTGAAATGAAGACAGTGATTGATGTTGTTTAGTTGTTTGGTGTTTCGTCTGTGTTTGATCGTGTTGTGTCTGCTTATTGCTTGACGTGTGTTGTTTGTTGGACAGGTGACACGATGTGACCGTCGCTGTTTCTTTTTGGCAGTGTGTGTGGTTGTCGTTGATTGTCCTCGCCATTGCTCCTCTACTGCTGGTGTTACGCCATGTATCTTGTGCACGGTCAACGCGTCGCTGACCGCATAATTGCTTCTTACGTTAGCTGTGCCCGCACGACGTGTTCATTGCAACCCTTCTGCACCTCACATTGCCTCCCTCATTTTTTGTTCGCGTGACAAATAGATGTCAGCGTGGTGTACGATACGCTGGACGCCGGCACGTCTGCGTGCGTGCTGTTTGACGTGGACCACGTTGAGCTGCCGCAGACGCTGAGCACGAAGCCGGGCGCCCAAGTCGTGTTTTCCCCTGCCCCTGGCCGCTCGCACGTCACGGCCTACGTGGCCGGGAACCTCGTTGCACAGGCATCCCCTTCAAACGCAGAGAGCGGCCTCACCTTCAGAGGCGTCACAGTCGAGCCTGCAGGCAATGGTGACGCCAGCGGCAGTGGCGGCGGTGACGGTGGTGATGCTGGCGGTGCTGATCCTGCCGTGATTGCGCTCGCTGCTGTGCTCGGGATCCTGATGCTGGTGAATGTTGCCGTGCTGATTGTCCGGCGCAGAAGAGCCGCCCAGGGCTCTGGCGGTCGCAAGCGCGAGGTGCGTTTGTGCAGGTCTGCCCGCGACACCTTCTCCTCGCTCATGGACGGGTCCACGCTCATCCGCTCCAGCCAGTGCCGCAACGCCGGCGAACTGACTCTGCTCGCACGCGACCCGCGCAGCATCCGTGTGGCGTCTCTGGACGTCAAATGCGGGGCGCACGAGCTGTGGCGGGCAACGTTTGTGGAGAATATGGTGCCGCTCTACGTCAAGCGAGCACAGCAAGGCCGCGTCATGGATGACAAGGTCATGGAACAACTGCTGCTGGAGGCACAGCTCATGACGATGCTTGACACCAAGTTTGTCGTGCAGTTCTACGGCTACACGTTCACGCGCGACGAGGGCGTGTCGTTGCTGTATGCGTATCCGAACGGAGGCACGCTTCGCGTGGCCGTGAAACAGCACCTCACCACGCAGGACAGCGCGGAGCGTGTGGGCGTGCTCATCAAGTGCCTGGTGCAGGTTGCGCAGGCGATCGAGTACCTCCACACCAACGACGTGGTGCATGGCTCGCTTTCTGCGGATGCCGTGTATGTGACTGCCAACCTGCACAAGGCGCGCATTGCTGGGTTTTGTCCTTCCTCTGGCAAGCTCGGCGACTCGGAGCTCCTGCAGCCTCCCGAAACGCCCCGCATCAAATGGTAAGAACAGTGACATGGGTGTGAACACCGAGGGAAGGGGGATGGGTGGGTGCGATGATGCATCGTTTGTTGTGTGTCACTGCAAATGTATCGCTGGCACGTGGAGGGGGGGGGGGGGGAGAGAGCATGTGTGTGGGTGTGGGTGGGTGAGTGAGTGTGTACACACCGCACTCACAGCCCACACGACACGTCCTCACTTACCTTGACTTGCTCATTACATGCACGCTTGTCATCATGGACATGGTGTTGCAGGGTTGCGCCAGAGTGTGTGGAGCAAGGACGTATGAGCAAAGAAGGGGACGTGTGGTCGTTTGGCGTGCTGTGCTGGGAGGCGTTCTCCCAGGGCACCACCCCCTTTGACAGCGTGTCTGGTCTGCAGGCTTACTCGCAGATGCTGCACGGCCACCGCCTTGACCTTCCAAGTGACTGCCCTTCACAGGTGTATGACCTGATGCTGCACGCATGGAACGCCAGCCCCTCCGACCGGCCCCACGCACACGCACTTGTCAAGCAGTGGCAGCAGGCACTGCAGTCGCTCACATCCACGGGCTATGCGCGTGTGCCCAGCACGTACGACGATGGCAGCGAGGCTGGCGACGACGTGGGCGGTGTCCCACCGCAGTCCAGTCTGCGCGACCGCAAGCGCCGGTTCTCTTTCCTGCGTCGCATCTCCACCCGCAACCAAGGGTATGTCATTTCCGGGTCCAGCAAGGCAACTGCAGCGAACCTGGCCGACCTTGCTGGGCGCACGTCCTCCAAGCGGCGCTGGGCAGACACATACGGACCAACCACAGATGACGAACTCTTCGATCCAGTGGACCGCGCTGATGTCGGTGGCGATGGCAGCACGGTGGCCCACGACGGCCACAAGCTTGACGAACAAGGCGGGGAAGAGATGGAGCTGAAGACAACACACTCGACAGCAGAGGCTACGACGCTGCTTGAAGGCGATGGCACAACTGCCCCGGAGACGCTGGCGTTTGTGGAGAACGATCTCGTTGAAGCAAGAAGCCACCCGCCGATTCCAGAGGAAGATGAGGAGGATGCAGAAGCATCACACCAAAGCAAAGGCCAACCCACACCATCTCTCGATGGGACCAGCACCAGCACCAGCAGCACCGGAGCTACCACAAGCTCCGGCACCAAAGCGCAGGAACAGCAGCAGCTTCAAGAAAAAGAGGGGAAGCAGGAGGAGAAGCAGGCGGAGAAGGCGGAGGAGGGCCCAACAGACTGGGGCAGCCTCGCTGACGCTGACAGTCATGATGACCAGCACAAACAGCACATGGACAGCGATGACGGGGGCGAGGATGATGGCCAAGAGGGCAACGTGCGGGTGTCGCTCACACATGAGGAATACATCGAGATTGCGTGTGCAGATGACGACCAACGGGACAAGGACGATGAATGCAATCTGGATGCCCCGGAGGGCGCTGGCAACGAGGACGCCAGCGATGCAGCCGCCACCACCAGCAATGCAGCCGCCACCACCAGCAACACCAACAACACCAACACCGTCAACAGCAGCAAAAGCAACAGCAGCAACAACAGCGATAACGCAGCACCCAAAGCCATCGTGACTGACAAGAACGGCGACGGCAAGGAAGGCGACACACAGGCCTCTGCTTCCACTGAGACTGATGCACATTCACCCGCTGTGGCTGTGCCTGTACTGGACGTGACACCTGACTACGGTCGCCCTGTGCAGACACAAGTGCAGACCAGCGCTGCCGTGCCCACAACAAAAGCAACAACAACAGCAACAACTACTGCACCGCCACCTGCAGCTGATAGCAACTACGAGGATGTGGCGTTCGCAGACAACGCTGCCACTGCCACCGCTACCACCACTGCCACAGCAACGGGTGTTGCGCCCCAGAAAGCTAAAGGACACGGACTGCAGCTACAGTATGAGAGTTTGTATGAGGACACGCACGCACAAGCGCACGCCACCGATCCACCACCACTGGCTCCGCCTGTGAATGTGCAGTTGGTGGAAGACGCGGGCCTGTACGAGACAGTGACGCAAGTTGGTCCACAGGTGCTGGTGGTTCCACACACGCCAAGCGCGCCACCACCAGCTGCCCGCCCGCCACTGCCTGGGGTGCCACCGCCACTGCCACCCAAGAAAGCGCCGACAGCGGGCGAGCACATGGTCCCCGCTGTCCACTCCCAGCCTCGATCCGCAGCGCCATTCAGAGGCATGGCACCACCACCACCACCGCCGGCCGCCACACACACCAGCGCTGTTCTCGCTCAGCAGCCCGCCTACGAGATGCCTCTTCCTGCCACTCCCGAGCAAGGCGTGCAAAGCGGCCAGCAGCAGGGTGCACCGCCACTCCCACCACGCGCCCCTCTCATGGAGGACGACCAGCTTTACGAGCAAGTTGACGACAACAAGTAGAGGTTGTGTTGTGTGACGAGCTAGCAACGGCGCTGAGGGACAGGCTCAGGAAGGAGGGCTGTTGACTTGAGTCTGGCTTTCATTCCGGCGTCCTCCTGGTGTTGGAAGCCACCTCACCGCGCCGCACGCATGCTTTTGTCGCACGTGTGCAGGATTTTCTGCTTGCAAAGATTCATGGCTGGCGTTTTGAGTGTTGATGTCGTGTTTGTGATCTTGTGATGCTGATGTTGTTCTGTTTGTGATGCCGATGTTGTTGTGTTTGTGATGCCGATGTTGTCTGACATGTGTCATAGCATTGCGACGTGACGAGCGCGCATTTGTTCCGTTGTTTCCCGGCAGGGCTTCGTACCGTTGCCTGGTTGATTCCGTTAAATGCGCGAGACCTACTGTTTGACTGTCCTGGTGTTTTCTTGCATTCTCGCACTTGCATGGCTACGTTGGATCATTGAGATATTTGACACTGCGTTCGGTTTTGTTCTGTTGACACCGCCCTTCGTTCAAAGCGTCGAAGTTACCTTGCCCATCGGTCTGCGTTGTTGTTGGGCCGTTACTTACTTGCCGCCAGTGTTTTGGTGTAGCTTCACGCTGTTACATGCCAACCACCTCGCTCATGGGTGTATGTGTGTGTGTGTGTGATAATGGGCGAGCGAGGCGTGGTTTACTTCTGTTACACCGCTGACCCCTATTCTGTTGCGATGAACGAAAGCGTTTGATCCTTCACATCTTTCTCCAAAGGCGTCAACTTCTTCTCCTCCAACCTGATGCGTGCGTGTGTGTGTGTGTGTGTGTGAGTGAGTGAGTGAGTGAGTGTGTGTGTGTTTGCGTATGTGATTGAGTGTGAGAGTGAGTGTGTGAGTGAGTGGCACTGGAATGGCCGTGTTGAGGACAAGCTCACGCAGCGGAGGGTCGTGGATACGCAAGCAACACACCATTTCTCGTTGTAGAGGGTGCTGAGATACCGGTCGCCTGTGTCACACAGCACCGTCACCACTGTATGGCCAGGCCCTGGTGTTGGCAAACAAGGAAATGGACGCGTGTGTGTGTGTGTGAGTGAGTGAGTGAGTGAGTGAGTGAGTGAGTGAGTGAGTGCGTGCGTGCGTGTGTGTGTGTGTGTGTGTGTGTGTGTGTGTGTGTGTGTGTGTGTGTGTGTGTGTGTGTGTGTGTGTGCGTGCGTGTGTGTGTGAAATGACGGTTGGACACACATGCAAGGCGGCAGGGGTGCAAATAGTTTGGAGCGGGCACCATCTCAGCCAATGTGCACACTACACGCTTCGTGTGTGTCCACCTTCTTGAGGTAGCTTCCAAGTCCGGAGCCAGGAGGATCGAGGAGCACAACCTAGAACACGCATGCACATGTGCACACACTTGTGGGTTAGGGTGCGAAGAGCACCGCAACACACACACACACACACACACACACACACACACACACACACACACACACACACACAACGACAGCACCCATGCGCGCGCATGCCTCACCTTCACATTGGGGTTCTTCTCCTTGAGATACATGGAACAGCCTGCAATTGTACCACCAGTACCAGCTGTTTGTCGATGGTGTGCATGTGCATGTGCGTGATGCGGTGTGTGAGGGAGAAGTGACATGGGTCTTTGTTGGCTGGAACAGTCCTGCGGACACACGCACACGTAAACAAATGTATGTGTGCCGGAGTGTCGGCAGTGTGCTCA
>NW_004754932.1:787795-792795 GCF_000188695.1 Salpingoeca rosetta | reverse complement strand
CGACACACACACATACGCTAACTCGCACACATACGCTCACTCGCACGCACATGCACAACACGCACCACAACACGCATTTTCCCTCTTGCTTTCTTGCACCACGGTCGCTTCGTTGTGGTGATGACTGCAGGTGGCTGCTGGCTTTCCTGGGTCTGTGAAGCATGATCTGTGTTTGCGGCAAACGCCCCTGTGTCGGCAGGGCGCGCGCGCCCTCTACCCGGGATACCTCGTTGCAGGCGCAACCTTCCCGCTACTCAGCTGGCTGGTCACGCCATTCCCTGCGCCGCAAACGGCAAAGCAGATGGCGCTCAACAGGATAATCAGCTGTCGACAGCAGCGCGCGGGAAGCGTGTTTGCGCGCGTGCGAAATCGGTTCCCGCGCCTCGAGCAGTTTGACCTCGGGCTGGACTGGGCAGGAACAGCTGCCGTTGCCTGCTGCCTCATCCACAACCTGTGCTTGGACATGGGAGACACGCTATCACTCTCGCTACTTCAACAGCCACCACCAGCAGCGGCAGCAGCAGCCGAGTGCACGCATGATGCTGGCTACAGCGATGCTCATCAAAGGAAACGCGGTGGTACAGAGAAGAGTCGCTCACCACAACAACAGCGCGCGTGCGCTGTGTGCAACCAGAGACACAGCACCGGTGGCACCAATCAATCCACCACGGGCACACACGCGCGGGGACAACAGTCGCGCATGTACACATCGCCAGCGGGGGCGGAGCAGCGATTGCAGCTGGCAGAGGCCCTCACATCGGCACGTGCAGGCATCAACGAAGCACACCCAGATATAGGCAACGGCGGTGGCGGTGGCGGTGTTGATCGCGCTGCACATGCACAAGCAGAGAAGTGTAATGACAGAATAGAGAAGGCGGGCGTTGAAGGAGAAGAAGTAGAAGGACAAGGGGAGGAAAGAGGCGGAAAGGAAGCAGGGGAAGGAGCGTGCACTGTGTATGCGAATGGGCGTGTCGCACGCCCTGCACGAGGTATTGGTGTTGCTGGCGCGGAAGACGCCTTCACTCGCGCCCCAGCTGATGCGGTTGGTAATGAGGACGCAGACGATGTTGATGATCCTGGTGATGATGTTGATGTTGATGTTGATGTGGTGGCGGATGCCGGGACTCGGAGGATGGGCGGGCTGGCGATTGCTGATCACAGCGACAACAGTGGTGATGATGATGGTGGTGGTGGTGACATGGGGCTGCCGCTTTCACACCGGCAAGACAGCCAGGAGGAGGGTGCGAAGAAGGGGGATGAGAAACGAGAACGCAAGGAGCAGATGGATGAGACAGCGGGCCAGAGAGAACGGAGCCATGGGGGTGGTGAAGCAAGCGCCGTGGAGGCGAAAGCACGGACGCGAGCAAGGTATTCGCATCAGCGACGGGACCGAGGCAACAGCCAAGACGGTGGGCAAGACAAAGACAGGGTGGAGCGTGGTATTGGAGAGGACGGGGCAGAGATAGGGCATGTCGGGACGCGGGGTCAGGGAGGTGATGGTGGTACGAAGCCGAAAGGCAGTGGCCAGCGACAAGCAGGGGCAAAGAAGGGGTCGCGAAGGACGCGTGCCGCTGCCGTGAGGGCGGTGAAAGGCAGGCATGAGCATGGACATGATGGGCAGGGCGATGAGGGGGTGGTGTGGTCTGAGCACGGCCACCTGCCTGTTGTTGACGTGTATGGACAGCCGCTTTCATCGTCTGCACCTGCGCCCGTACCGGCCCAACCACCACATGCCACAGTCACAACTTCATCGTCTTCGGGGTCATCCTCCTCCCAGTTGCACTCGCGCCACCCGCTTCTGCTGTTGCCGTCTGCGCACCACGCTATGCACCACCCTCAACATGTGGTGCAGCAGCAGCATGTGCACGGCGCTGTCAGTGTGAACGATCCAGTGTATGATGTGGGAGCAAGTGTCAGCACCACCACACCTGCCGCAGTCGCGAGCACTGAACACTTAGATGGCGCAGCTGCTGCAGTTCGTGGTGCTGGTGGCGATGATGAGCAGGTGCACAAGTCCCGCCATCAGCAGCACCCTCACACCACAACCGCTGCACCGCCAGTTTCGCACGTGAACTCGCTGCTGCCACCACCATTCCCACCGCCGCCACCACCTCCACCGCCGCAAGCGCCCCTGCACTCGGCATCTCACCGCCACGACCGCGGGCCCCGCGAACACCAACCACAACAACAACAACAACAGCAGCAGCAGCAGCAGCAGCAGCAGCAGCAGCACAACGTGCATACATCGCCTTCACCACCTCCCCTGTCTCTGCTTCCAGCGCATCTGGTGCCACCGCCGCCGCCGCCACCGCTGCCAGTTCCCTTGGACGTGGCACACGGCTCACCTCATCATCACCACAGCCACCATCCGCCACACCACCGCCCCCACGTCCACCCAGAGCACCACCGCCATCACCACAATCCCCACCATCACCACAGTGTCCAACATCTCCCCAATCTCCACGCCCATCACCACCACAGCAGCGTGCACGGCACACGCGTGCGAGTGCCCGTGTTTCTGCATCCAACAGAGGAGCTTTCGTCGCACCCCCGCCTGCCACCCATCTCTCTCGGCGCGCCGCTGGCACCGGCACGAAGCAACGAGCGTGGTGATGGTGGCGGTGGCAGCGATGATGATGACGACGAGGAGGGCAATAGCGGTCGTGCTGATCATGATGGTGATGACGACGATGGTGGTGGTGGTGGTGACGGTGGACAGGCCAGGAAGCGAGCGAAAACGGCGCAACCAAGACATCATTAATGCGCCAGTTGTCTGTGTGTGTTCGTGTGTGTGTGTGTGTGTGTGTGTGTGTGTGTGTGTGTGTGTGTGCGTGTGTGTGTGTGTGATCGTGTGTGTGTGTGTGTGATTGTGTGTGTGTGTGTGTGTGTGTGTATGTTATTGAGCTTTGTGCTTGTCAATGCGACATGTCTGCACGTCTCACATATTGGATTTTGAACGGAGTTGTATTGACTGATGCATAAACGGCCACGGCAGCACGGAGGAAACAGGGCAGACGATTGCATGTGTGCACACACGCGCATGGGTGTGGGGGTTGGTGTAACGAGGCATTGAGAGCTGTAACAGCAACAGGGAAAAGGGGACGGGACAGATGTCAAGAACAGGCGAGATGAGCAAAGACACGCAGGTAGGCACACCGAAGTCGTGTTCAAAACATGGATGCATGTGCGTGTTATGATGAGGTGGAGGATGTGGTCGAGGAGGGGGTGTCTGTGACGACTCCGCTGGCATCCACGCGCCGGATCTTGCGGCACTTGCTGGTCCTCAGGTTCATCTGCGTCATCGTGTTGAAGTCAACACCTGCGTGGTCGTACGTGTGATTGTGTGTGTGATTGTAAGTGTGTGTGTGGTTGTAATCGTGTGTGATTGTGTGTGTGTGATTGTGTGTGTGTGTGTGTGTGATTGATGTGAGTGTGATTGTGTGTGTGATTGATGTGTGTGTAATGGATGATAAAAAGAGTTTAAACGCATGTACACACAAAACAGGGATGCGTACGCACGGTATTGGAAGTAGCCGCTCTGGACGCATCTGACATCGAGCCAGTCGTTGACGCGCCACTCGCTGTACACGCCTTCAACCGTGGCAGCAGCATGCTTCTGTGGCACACGCATACAAAGGCAACCATGTCGCATATGGTGGTGAGTGGTGGCTTGGTGCTGGGCAGCAAACAACACACGCACGCTTATGTACACACACACACACATCTTCACACACAAACACACATGCACACGTATACGTAACAAACACGTGTGCGCTCACCGTGTACGGGTACCAGCCGGTGGCTTTCCCGTCCACAAAGTCGTCCACATAGTATTGCCACAGGACCGTGCCTGGGTTTGCGGGGGTGATGAGCAAATAGAAGCGCAAACAACGACACGAGAGGGCAGTGCAGGTCAGCGTGCGTACATACGTACATCAGCATGTGGACAACACCACACGGAAGCAAAAAAGAAAAAGGTGTCAACAACTCATCACACACACACACACCCACACACCCACACACACACCTGGTGCTGCGAGCGTGGCGTAGTCCTTCTTCTTGTACTTGTAGTGGCCGGGGACGGGTGGCTTGTTGCGGTCCTCAAACTAGAGGGGTTGGTGGTGCATTTGGGGGGGGGGGGCGGCGGGTTATGAGAGTGTGACGCCTGGAAACAGCAAGGCGACAAGCACACGCATAGCCATGCACGCACACACACACGGACACACACACACACACACACACACACACACACACACAAGCACGCGCACACACACACAAGCACGCGCACAGACACAGACACACACAAAAACACGCACACGCATGTACTACACACACAAACACGCATGCACACACACACCAAGTACCTCCAGGCCTGTTTTCTCCAGGAACTTGTGCTTGAATGCAGCAATGGCATCGTCCTTGGAAGCAGCGTCCACCTTGAACATGCCCAGCGTGCCCGTGCGGCCCCAGTGGGTGACGCAATAGTAGGCGGACTTATCATCCGCCTCCGCCACCTGGATGACGTAATACTTGTCGGAATTCTGGGCCAGGTTGATGAAGGACAGGTTTGCCTCGTACAGCACGCCGCCCTCCTGCAGCACGTGCACATTGCTCAGGTGCGCACCGGGCTCCACACGCGGCTTGGCAGGTGCTGATGCGGCAGTGCTTGATGATGATGTGGCGGTAAGGGCGACGGCTGTTGGCGTGGGCGCAGCAGTAGCGTCAGCGCCACTGCCCACGCTCGCGTCCAGCCCTTCATCATCGTCGTCAACCTCTTCCTCTTCCTCTTCCTCTTCCTCTTCCTTCTTGGCATCCACAGTCTTCTCCTTCTGCACACCAGAAAAGGGAGCAGGAAACGGAGGAGGAAGAACATGTGTGTGTGTGTGTGTGTGTGTGTGTGTGTGTGTGTGTGTGTGTGTGTGTGTGTGTGTGTGTGTGTGTGTGTGTGTGTGTGTGTGTGTGTGTGTGTGTGTGTGTGTGTGTGTGTGTGTGTGTGTGTG
>NW_004754932.1:784590-787491 GCF_000188695.1 Salpingoeca rosetta | reverse complement strand
AAACTCCACGACGCGGGCGCGGCGCCACGAGCGGTCCTTGCCAAAGTAGATTTCGATTGTCTTGCCCATGAGCGAGTTGAAGGGGTTGTCCACGCGCTCGCGCGTTTCCGGGTGGCCTTCGTACTCGAAGAACGTGTCTGCACGCCGCATGCCACGGCCTTTGCGCTTTGCCCGCTCCTCGCGCTGCGTGCGTGTGTGCGTGTGCGTGTGCATGTGTATGTGTGTGTGTGAATGAGTGAGAATGAGTGAGAATGAGTGAGAATGAGTGGGAGTGAGTGAGTGATGCGCGCGCGTGTGTGTGAGTGAGTGAGTGTGTGTGTGCGTGCATGTGTGAATGAGTGAGAATGAGTGGGAGTGAGTGAGTGAGTGATGCGCGTCACGACAAAACACACACAAAACACACACGCACACACCTTCTTTTCCACTTCTTTTTCCTGCTTGGTCTGCTTTTTGGGAATGGTGTACTGATGCACGCTGTCTGCGCGAAGCGTGGCATTGGGCTTGCTGGCGTTTGCCAGCCGAGCAGAGCGACGCGGCATCTTGCTTGGATCAAGGACAGGGAATGAGCGGGCTGTTGTCGTGCGTGTGAAGGTCAGTGAGTGGGCTTGTTGAGAGTTGTGGGAAATACGCACCGCCCACGACCCACAGCAAATCCAAACAAGCAACGAGCTTGTTGTGATTGGTTTTATCGCTGACGTCAGCGCAATTCTCGCTTTGCTTGCACAACCACAAACAGCAAAACACCAAAACAGCGCCCTCCCTTCCTCCTCCAGCCAACGCAACAACAAGCAACAAGCAAGCAAGCAAGCAAGATGGCGCACACGACCAACAACCACACCATGCTGCTGCCTGTGGTGGCAGTGGCGGCGGTACTTGCGCTGATGGCTGCGCAGGCGAGCGCCTCGGGCGCGTATGGCGATCCCGGAAAGTTTGACTCCTATGTCCTGGCCCTCTCGTGGACGCCCGAGTTTTGCTTCCAGAACCCTTCCTCCGATGAGTGCAAGTCCATCGAGCCTTCTGACTTTGCCGCCAGCAACTTTGGCCTGCACGGCCTCTGGCCCCAGTACAACTCTTCCCACGACGGCCACGACTGGCCTCAGGTATTGTTGTTGTTGTTGTTGTTGTTGTTGTTGTTGTTGTTGTTGTTGTTGTTGTTGTTGTTGTTGTTGTTGTTGTTGTTGTTGTTGTTGTTGTCGTCGTTGTTGTCGTTGTTGTTTTGTTTTGCTTTTGATTTTGTCATTGAATGCACCCCTTTCCACCCAACACACCGCCACACCTTCTTTGCCAAAACGCTCACTCATCCCCCCCCCACTCACTTGCTCACCCACTCTCTCTCTCGCTCACTCTCGCTCGCAACAGTTTTGCCACGCAGACAACACAAGCTACTGGAAGGCCATCTCCTCTGTGCTGAACAACGTTGAACAAGAGTTCCTTCAGCAGTGGAAGAAGTATGCCCCCGCCTACGCGTACTCCGACCTCCTTACCCATGAGTGGCAGCGTCACGGCTCCTGCGCCCTCCCCGCCGTACGTCCTCCCTACACACACACAAAATGGATTATTCCCGCCGTGCTATTCCTGCTGTGCTCAACGCATGACACGATTGCCTTGAGTGTTTTCTATCCCTGCTGTCTCGTGTGTGTGTGTGTGTGTGTGTGTGTTTATCAATCACACGCTACGGTGTTCCACTCCTTCTTTTGTCCGGTGTTCTCACGATCAAACACACACACAACCTTCCACCTGCAACCACACACACACACACACACACACACACACATCCATCCATGTACACTGTGTCGCTGTGTGCCGTTGCAGGTGCTCAACGCGTGGAAGTCTGTGGACGCGCTGTACGACGTGCAGAAGGCGTACTTTGGATACCAGATGCAGCTCGTGGCTGCCAACCCCACGCCAGGGTTCGTCACACAGGCCCTCAAGTCTGGAAAGCCCGTGGCCGTGTCAGACCTGCAGCAGCACTTTGGCGGCGCGCAGTACGTTGGCCTGCAGTGCGTCATGGCAGGGAACAAGGCGTTTCTGTCGCAGATTGAGCTGTGCTACGCAAAGGATGCCACTGGCCGCCCCACCACCAAGACGCCCTGCCCCGCCACTGTCCTCAACAACAGCTACGACAACAACTGTGTCACCACAAAGCAGTCCCACGTCTACATCACAAAGATGAAGTGACGGGCGTGCGCCGCTGCTCTGCTTGCGCGCGCGTGAATGTCGACACGTGTGACAACACGCTTGCGTGCGTGCGTGCAAGCGTGTGTTTTTGTGGCTTTGTTGTGGTTGATGTTGTGGCTGTCGTTGTTCTGTCGCCTTGTTGTGCAGGAGGTTGTGTTGTGTTTGTGATGATGATAACCAAAGGGTGCCTTTGTATGGCGTCGACACCATCGCTCAAGTTGATGCGTGCGATAATGTTGTTGTTGTTGTTGTTGTTGTTGTTGTTGTTGTTGTTGGTGTTGTTGTTGTTGTTGTTGTTGTTGTTGTTCTCCTTCCTCTTCCTCTACCTCTTCCTCTCCCTCCGCCTCTCCCTCTTCCTCCTGCTGCTGGTCCTCCTCCCGCACTTGATTCCCGGTTGCTGTTGCACCCTTTGCTGCCTGCATGTTTAGATCCAATCGTAGCTCTCATTGTCTGGTGCCACGTGCCGTGTGTTCCATGCGTGCACGCCGTTTCCAATTTCCGTGCGGTCAGCGCTAACTTTATACGTTTCGCGGTGGTTGTTGTTCGTTTGTTTGATGGGACATGATGCACACTACATCCCATCCTGTTTTGCTGTCTATGTCATCTCAACGCGCTCTCTTTCGTTGTGTTTACTATGTTGCTTCTCTCGTTCTCCATCGCCACTGTTGTGTTTCCACGCACGAAGTGTACTCACTGATGAATGAATGCGACACAAGAGGGACA
>NW_004754932.1:782135-784088 GCF_000188695.1 Salpingoeca rosetta | reverse complement strand
TTGTCTCTTCCATATCATTTATTTACTTTTCTGGAGCCATTCATGACTCTCGTTAGTCTTGTACTCCTCTTTCACCTTCACTCTAGGGTACCCACATCTCCCGACCGCTTAAGTTTCCAATTATCTATTATCTTCTTTTCTTTTATTGTTCCCACACTTCTTGCTATATTCTCACCGGCCTCCGCGCTTTAGGCGTCCTAGTTGTGTAGGCTAGAGCTTCCCGTGACTCTTTATGTCACTCGCGTATATTTTCACTTCACACACTCACGTTACACTCACACACACACACACACACTCACACACACACACACACACACGCACACGCACGCACGCACACACACACACACACACACACACACACACACACACACACACACACACACACACACACACACAGAGGTACGGACCGGGGAAGGAAGGGGGCGAGGTTTTGGCGGCGGAAGGTGCCGATCTTCCGGTCATCGAATTGGGGCAGTGACGTCAGCTCAGGCCACGTCGTCTAAGGAAACGTGAAAGTGATGGTAGTGTTGATGGTGGTGGTGATGGTGATGGTAGTCGGAACGTGAGCCGGGTGAGGTGACAGAAGTCGTGTGCAGGCCGACACAGTGTACATTTCCACAAACCACAACGATGACGACCACCACCACCATCATCATCAACATCGTCGTCACCTCGTTTGGGGAGCCCAGGAGTTCGAAGATGATGGAGAGCTGTTCCCAGTCCTCCTGTCCGGGAAACAGCGGCCGCCCACAGATCATCTCCGCAAAGATGCAGCCAACACCCCTTCATGGTGACACGCAGTGACACGGTGACACGCGGTGACACGCAGCGGTGGTGGTGATTGGTGGTGGATAGGGTGATGACGGCATTATAAACGTTGGTGATGAAGTAGGGCCAAGGGTGAGAGGTAGTGTCAATGAGAGAGGATGTAAGAGCGTGCACAGCGAACACCGCAACGTGTGTGTACAGATGCATACACGAGGACCACACAAGAAGAGCAAGAAGAGCGTGTAAGCAGTTACACACAAGAGAAACGCACCACATGTCGATGTTTCCAGAGTAGTTGACCGACCCTAACAGCACGTCTGGTGGGCGATACCTAAAGTCAGACAACACACACGCGAGTGTGAGGATGAGCACCTTTGAAACGGCGACACAACACTACCCCCCCCCCCCCAATTGACATTGCACCACCCCCATCCAGCGCAATGCACAGGTTTGCGTGCGAGTGGGGAGACGCGCACCAGAGCGTGACGACTTCGTGGCTGTATGTTTTGATGGGAAAACTCTTTGCCCTCGCCAGCCCTGCACGTGTGTGTGCGTGTGTATGTATGTATGTATGTGTGTATGTATGTATGTGTGTGTGTGTGTGTGCGCAAGGTGCGTGAATGTGCAATCATGCATGGACAATGTGCAGGTCAGCAACCACAACCCACTCGCCTATCACTTTGCCACGACAATGACTACGGCTACCTCCACCACCATCAATGCCACCGCCATTCCCACACCACCATCACCCCCTCCCCCCGCCTCCGTGCGCCGTCCACACACTCCTCCTTTCTCTCCCTCTTGCGCACACACACACACACACACACACACACACACACACACACTCTCTCTCTCTCTCTCTCTCTCTCTCTCTCTCTTTCTGAGCCGGGTGTACCGAAGTCTGCGAGTTTGAGCTCGCCATATTGGTTGATGAGCAGGTTCTGGGGCTTGAGGTCACGGTGGAGGACCTTGCGTGAGTGGCAGTAGTCCAAACCGCGCAGCAGCTGGAACAGAAACAACTTGACGTTGTTCATGCTGATGTATGAGCTGCACTCGTCCATGTACTGCTTCAAGTCTTTCTCCTGTCAACCCAATAAGGGGTTGATGGTGGTGGTGGTATGTGTGTGTGTGTGTGTGTGTGTGTGTGTGTGTGTGTGTGTGTGTGTGTGTGTGTGTGTGTGAGAC
>NW_004754932.1:753434-781289 GCF_000188695.1 Salpingoeca rosetta | reverse complement strand
GCGACAATCTGCCATTTGCCAAACCAAAGCCAAAAAGGAGCATAAGACGGGGACGTTTGTAAGGAGTATTGGCGTGTGGCGGGAGGTGTGTTGATGTGCGGTGCGATGCAAGTGGTGTGATTCACATGGCAGGGGGCCATCCTCCCTCACATCCGCGTGGAAGAGGCGCAGTGCACGGAAAGATCAAGCACAACACACACACACACACACACAACACACACTCTCTCTCTCTTTCTCTCTCTGTCTTTGTGTCTCTATCTCTCTGTCTCTGTCTCTATCTCTCTGTCTCTGTCTCTGTCTCTGTCTCTGTCTCTCACACACACACACTCTCACACTCACTCACTCACACGCACACACGCACTCACTCACTCACATGCACACACACACTCTCTCTCTCAAGAACAACAGCAAAAGTTGAAAGCTCTTCAACACGGTTGTGGGCGGAGGAACGCACGTTCGGGATAGCGTGCGCATGAAGCTTGATCGACGTGTCGATGACCTTGAGCTCGGTCTTGACGATGAACCTTCTACAACAGAGGAGCAAGCCAAGGAAACCCGTAGCTGGTGAGCAAGGAGCCAACTTCATGGCGTGCCATGCCATGTCATGACCTCAGCCGAGAGGCACAAGGCGCGATTGATCAAAGGTACAGCAAAGACTCAAACACGCGCGAAGGCACGACTCAACGATCACCAATCCCCCCCCGCCACAACAAGGTCTTTTCAACAACCACACTGCTCGCTCGAAGTACCTCCTGTGTGATTGCTCCGAGGCGAAGACATGGCTGTGTGCGTGTGTGTCGGGGGGTGTAGGTGCGTGCGTGTCTTCTGCGGCTCTGGCTGGCTCTGGCTGGCTCTGGCACAACAACAAACAATCAGCAGCAGTCCACCCCACAACAGAGTAAGCGATTGCCTCGTTTACCGAAATTTTACACAAGATATCATCAAATTCTCCCCAACCCGCACACGTTTCGCAGGCGGACAACAACAGACACAGACAGCAGTAGCGGACGTGTGCGGTTGTGGTGCTTGTCGTGTGTGCGAGCGAACGTTTGCTTGCTTGCTTGCTTGTTTGCTTGCTTGCTTTCGCTTGGTTGCCTTGTTGTGTCGATGGACACGATGGACACCCAAGTTGGTGAGGAGGTGTTTCGGGTTGGCCAAGGGGACCAAGAGGAGGTCTGGGACGACTCCGAGCTGGTGAACGCTTACCAAGCGGCCATTAACACCTTTGAAGTGCAGCAGGAAAAGGTGTGTGTGTGTTTGTGCATGAGTGTGCATGAGTGAGCATCAGTGTGTGTGTGTGTGTGTGTGCGTGTGTGAACGTGTGCATGCGTACACGCTCAGGCTCGTGCATTTCTTATGCATCACTTGTGCACGCGCCCTGTGCACACTTGTCTGCCTCCTCTTCTTACTCTCCTCGCTTTTCCTGCTCATGATTCGGTGCTCCACCTCGTTTTGTTCATGCTCCCCTCCCCCTCGTCTTTCTCGCATCCGCCACGCTTGCAGCGACAAGGCAGGAGGCGGAAGGAGCACAGACCAGCGGCAAAAGAATGGAAGGTCGGCGATGAGTGCAGGGCAGTGTGGACGGAGGATGAGGAGATCTACGACGCCGAGATCACCAGCATCTCCGCTGACGGCACCACATGCACTGTGCTGTACACGGAATACGGCAACAGCGAGGAGCAGCCGCTCACGGCACTGCTCCCTCCGTTTCAGCGCGGGCCCGTGTTCTCTGTTCCAAAGCACCTCGAGATCAGAGACGACGACGACGACGACGACGACGACGACGATGCTGCTGCTCCTGGTGCTGATGGCGGTGATGGTGCTGATGTTGCTGATGGCGACGCTGCTGATGGCGGTGATGGTGCGGGCAATGCTGTGGCCGGCACCAGCTCTGACGATGGCGTTTTTCAACAATCAACACATCAGCGTGCGAACGACGTGGAGGCTGAAGGAGGTGTGCCAATGAAGAAGGCAAAACTATCATCAGCTGAAGCGGTTGAAGGGGACGAGGCGCAGACAGCAACAGCGAACGCGGCAGCGCCATCCCCATGGACAAGTGGAGTGACGGCGCCCACAGCCCTTGCTGGCGGTGGTCCTGACGGTGATGCACAGGAAGCGGCGTTGGCCAACATGCTCATGGCATGGTACCAATCAGGCTTCTACACAGGTGAGCCAAGTTGTGGGTGGGTGTGTATCGTGTGTGTACTGGGTGTGTTGTTTGTGTGTGTGTGTGTCGTGCGTGCGTGTGTGTATGTGTATGTGTGTTGAGTGTGAGGGAGAGAGTGTGTGTATGTGTATGTGTGTTGAGTGTGAGGGAGAGAGAGTGTGTGTGTGTGTGGAGATGTGTGTGTGTACATGAGCAAATATGTCAGTCAGCAGATGGTTGCTTGTGTGCCTGTGCTCTTGCCCGTGCGCATGGAGACACTCCATTCATCGAACTCACGTTGATACCACTGACAGGTTATTATCAAGCCCTCCAACAACTACAACAACAACAACAGCAGGAGTAGTAGTGGTGGTGATGTGTGCTGCTCATAATGCAGTGCCCTTGTTTATGCGGATTGTCTCTGCTGTTTTGAATAATCGAATCCCATATCCTTCAACAAATGTGTGGTGTACAAATAAACAGTCCCAAGACTGCAAGAGAACAGCAACAAGGTTGACAGCGCATAGAAAGGCATCTATGACTAGCTCCACACACACACACACACACACACACACACACACACACACACACACACACACACACACACACACACACACACACACACACACACACACACACACACAAACCAAAACGTCGTCGTGTGTGCATGTGTGCCAGCGGCGCCTGGTGCGGGCCTATGGACCACGGCGGTGGACCATGGCGTGCTCGAGCTCGTCCATCCTGTTCATGATGCGCATCTCCATTGCCCGCATTCGCTTCTCGACCCGCAGCAGCCGTTGGTCGACGTACCGCTCCAGACGCTCAGCCACCATATCCGCCATCACCGTCCACGCCGGCATTTCGGCTGGCGTTGCTGTTGCTGCTGTGGTGGCGGTCGTCGCTTTTGTTGCTGTGGTGGTGGTCGTTGCTGTCGTTGCTGTGGTGGCTGTGGTGGCTGTGGTAGTTGCTGTTGTGAATGTTGGAGTTGTATTGGAGCCAGTTGTTGTCACGGGATTGGTGGCTGATGCTGTTGGTGTGTTGGTGGCTGCCACCGCTGCTGCCATCCCCGGCTGAATTCGTGCCCTCTGCACAGCCGGGTCCAACGCAGCGTTACGCCCATCAGCAGCGGCTTCACGCACGACGGTGATCATGTTTGCACGCGCCCTCCCTTCTCCTGCAATCCCACCACCCAGCAACAGAGACACAGGTGGGAGCGTATCACCATCACCATCAACACCAACACCACAAACATCACCAACACCAACACCTTCACTACCACCACAAACATCATCATCATCATCATCACCCTCATCTTCATCACGGGCGCCGTCCTGCGTGTCCCGCATCCACCGCTGCAGCAGCTGCCGCTGCTGTGCGGGGGTGGTGCGTGTCCTCATCGCCGCTGCCGCCGCCATCTCGCGTGTCCACTTCTCTGCCGCCCCCTCGTGCTCAATGCCGTCTGCCTCCTCCCGCACCGCCATCGCCACCAGCGCCGCGCGCAGCCGCTCCTCAGGTGCACGTCTGTCATCCACGCTGCTGGCGGTGGCGGCTGCGGTGTTGGTGACAGGGGTTGTGGACGTAGTGGTTGTGTTGGTGGCACATTGTGTCGCCTCTTCTTGCTGCTGCTGCTGCTGCTGCTGCTGCTGTTGTTGTTGTTGTTGTTGTTGTTGTTGTTGTTGTTGTTGTTCAAGAGCACCACCCACACCACTGCGATGACGCTCTCCTCCATCCCATCCGTCAGTGGCCGCCTGGGTCAAACATTCTGCTGCTGGCGCGCGTGTCCAGCACACCTTCACCTCGCGCGTGGTGTCGTTCGTGCGCACAAACACAAGGTCCTCCACCGCCGGGGGCGCGAATGCAGCGAAGACGATGTGCTGCCTGTCATGTGCCGGCACCACATCGTGACACCGATACCGATCCGGCAGCCGCACATATGCAGCGGGGTGCTGCTGCTGCTGCTGATGTTGTCGTCCTTTGTGTTCTTGTTGCTGTGATGGCACGGGAATCAAGGTCCAGCCCTCCTCACGATCACCATCACGATCACCACCACTGTCACCACTGTCACCACTCGTGCGGAATGCAAGAACATCGCTGGCTGCATTGGATGCGAACACTGCCACTGTTGGCAACGCGACGGTGCTGCACGACGGCGTGAACGACGCTGGCAGCCGACGCTCGCACTCAACACGAACGCCTACGACAGCAAACACACACGTACACATGTGCACAGTGAGGACTGTGTGTCTGCGATACACAGGAGTGTGTTGTTGTTGTTGTTGTTGTTGTTGTTGTTGTTGTTGTTGTTGTTGTTGTTGTTGTTGTTGTTGTTGTTGTTGTTGTTGTTGTTGTTGTTGTTGTTGTTGTTGTTGTTGTTGTTGTTGTTGTGCTTGACCAGCTCGTATGACAATGCGTGCGTGTGCACATCAGACATCAAATTTCATGAAGCAGCAGCAGCAGCAGCAGCAGCTTAAAAACATAGCAACAACCTGATGGGCGGAGGGATGCGAGGACAAGGCTGGCACTCGTGTCAACAACGGGCGGGCGCGGCAGCGATAGCAGCTCTGTACACACATGCGGTGGGGGTGGGGTGGGATGGGGCAGGGGGGGGGATGAAGGGTTTGAGCATGAACAAGAAAGCAGGACAAGCAGGAAATACGCAGAGACAGACTCAGACACAGAGAGAGCGAGACACACACCACACGCACACACACACAAACAAACAAACAAGCACACAAACAAACAAATAAACAAACAAACAAACACACACACACACACAGACACACACACACACACTTACGCTGCAGCGGAGATGACAAAGACTGCAGTGAGTCTGTTGCTGTGGTGAGCTGCAAGCTGCTGTGGTCCACCAAACTTGCGTTCTCGCGCGTGTACACGTCTGAACTGGCGTCCAGTGCAATCACCGCGCCGTCTACGTACTGCTGGTCACGACGACGACGTGTGGGCAGGGCGACTGGCTGCACCAGTAGTACGCGGCGGTCACCGAGCCCAAACACAACCTCGTGCGCTGTTGGCGGCTCAGACGCGTCCGTGTCCACTCTGAAGATGGCTTTGGACGTCCAGAGCAGCAGCTGGCGCCCGCTTGGGCACCAGGCCGCATCATGTCCGCCGCAGGGGATGGTTGATGTGCGCTCGAGCACAGGCGTGCCATCGCTACGGGAGTGCATGTGGGCCAGCAGCGTTGTATCCTCGCTCACAACAGCCAACGTGCTCGAGTCAGGCGACCACGCCTACAGTGGTGGCATGCGCAGGCGGAGGTGAGTGCACACAATGCATGAGAGGGGAAGTCGGTCGTGCCATTGCAAGGAGGCACAAGTTGATTCGACCGCATGCACACATCATGTCACAACAGATACCGCACATCGCGCATCACGTGCCACACATCGCGTGCACATGTGTGTGAACGAACCAGGGCGTGTACTGCAGAGGACGCAGCTGTTGGTGTTGTTGACGGAGCACGAATTGCCGCGATGTGGAGGGCTGTCCACGTGTGTCGTGGTGGCTCCAACGGAGACGAAGACTGCCTCACAGCAACCAGCTGGTGCAGGTGCACACGAACTGTATCGCCATCACCAATAGGTGCTGTTGTGTGATGGTGGGTGGCGATGATGCGTTTGTTTGGAGACACGGCAAACAGAGACACGTCTGCGTCGCCAACTTCTTTCAGCGTGTGCACTCCACCAGCGTCCTGTACAGCAAGCGATCCCCTTGTGCAACCAATTACAATCCGGGACAAGCGCCAAAGCGTGAGAAGCGAAGTGCGGTCAAGGTTGACTTGTAATGGGCTACCGCGTGTGCATCCCACATGCATACACAATATCCCACACTCTCTGTCTCTGGCCTCTCTCTGTGTCTATCTCTCTCTGTCTCTCTCTCTGTCTCTCTCTCTGTCTCGCACATACAAACACGCACACGCACACGCACATACAAACACGCACACGCACACGCACATACAAACACGCACACGCACACGCACACGCACACGCACACGCACACGCACACGCACACGCACACGCACACGCACATACAAACACGCACACGCACACGCACACGCACACGCACACGCACACGCACACGCACACGCACACGCACACGCACACGCACACGCACACGCACGCACACGCACACGCACACGCACACGCACACTCGTGCACCTTGGTTCGCAAAATCTTACCCCATGTTCAGCAGCAAAGGTGGGCGAAACGACGATGATGCCGAGGAGGTGCCTTCTGGAGCATGACCGCCTTCATCGTCGCCATGCGTGCCCAGGACAGCGATGGGATGGCGGCATCGTCTGCCAACACGCACCGCGACACCACCACCCTCGCTGCGACTGCTCTCAACAACAAACCGCAACCAGTGCGCCATGTTGCCCACTACTGTTTTTGCTATTCATATCCGTTGGCGGAGATGATTCGTCGCGCCACACTCATCATTTCATCGCCCACCTCGTCACCGCGTTTCACATCATCATCATCATCGGCGCACAGCACGCACCACCGTCGTGACGACGAGGATGATGATGATGACGACACCGCGACCACGACAGTGTGGGCGGATGCTGGCTGCGCTGTTGGTGCTTGCGGCTGCATGGGGTGGTGGATCCGCGCAGCAGATGCCGGCAGATGGAATAAGGTGCCCCGTTGTCGTGCCTGCGTTTGAGACAGCATGCAACACAAGCAGCACCACGCCCGGCGGCACCTGCGAGGTGCGCTGCCCTGTGGACGATACTGCTGTGCAACTGCAGTGCGCCGACGACGGCATGTGGCGCTTCGCCGATGCCAACCCTGACGGCTGCTTGCCCAGCATCTGCCAGGGAAAATGCGCCTGCGATCCAGTGACCAGCTTTCCAGGGCAGGTCATGGTGTCTTGCTCGAACCTGTTTGGGATCGTCCGCACCCCAGACTTGGTCGCCGGGATGCCTCCAACCGTCACCCGAGTGCGGTTCTACGCGGAGACATTTTTCAGGAGCAATGACCTCGTCATCCCATCCTCCATCTTCTACTTCACACCCAACATCACTGCCTTCCGCGCCAACGACTGCCGACAGGTCACCCTGGTCGACTCCCCAACCTTCACCTGGGCGGACCTTGCCCTGCGGCGACTGCTCGAGCCCCGCGCGCCGAGTCTCAACTCCTTCTCCGTCTCTCTCATTCGCGCCAAGAACATCTCGGGCATCCTGCCGCTGCTTGATGCGATGGTGCCGCGGAGGTCGTGTGCGGAGAAGAAGCTGACGCGCCTCGAACTAATGGGATCGCACGTTGGCGACACCATCCCCTCGTACATGCTGCTGCTCATCCGCAGCCTGGACATATCCGAGTCCAATGTTGTCCGCGTCTCCGACGACCTCGGCGACAACTCCAACAACATGGTCAGCTGCTGCATGCTCCTCTTCACGGCCAGGGGCACCCCCATGGACGACCTGAGCGGGCTGCCTCTATGCGTGGCACTGGCGTCCGTGACGCTCGTGGAGACGGGCCTCACTGCCATGCCGCCGCTGCCCGCTGTTCGCCAGATCACCAATCTCGACCTGCGGGACAACAACATCACGCACGTTGAGCCAGGCGCGTTGGAGAAGGCCTTCGATGTCGACGATGCCACGTGGGTGCAAACACGCTCCCTGTACATGAGCGGCAATCCAACAACCTGCCACCTGCAAACCAACGATCGGGGCTTCTCTTCCGTCAACTGCACGTGCTACAACGGCATTGCCAACTCGCCAGCGTGCCCGCAGTCGCCAACCACATCGTGCTCTCCAGACAGCAGTGATGGCGACGACGACGACAACCCGCTGCTGGCCAATGACGATGACGATGGCACGGGTGGTGCCAACAACAGCAACAGCAACAGCAACAACGGCACAGAGAGCATCGCCATCACGCGTATCTGCGATAGCCAAGTGGACTGCACAAGTGGCCGTGATGAGCACAACTGCACGTTCTACGTGGCAGCCACGACGCCGCTGTCAGACTGCACAGTTGTGGCGGCAGTCTGGCCTGCGTTTGTGTGTCTGCGGCGCCTGCGCGTTGATGTGAGCCGTGGTCGTGTGCGGCTCACCCCAATCGGTTCTCCGCTTGTGAACACAATGTGTCCCATTGGTCATGGTGCGTTCATCTCCATTGCCACAGCCGAGGGCACATTCTCAACATCGTCATTCAGGTGTGGCTGCGAGCGTGTGAATGTATATATGCGTGTGGGGGGGGGGTAGTGAGTGAGTTATTGAGCGTGTGTGTGCACAATGTGTGCAAACATGTGTGCAAATCTGGGTGGTGGTCGCCTTTGGTTTTCTCCGTTTGCTTCTCCACCGTCCATCGAACATCACTCACGCATATCACCACCACCACCACCATTATCACCACGACAACCACCATTATCACCACCATTTTCACCACGACAACCACGAATGCAGGATGAGCATACTTGATGACGGTGTGCAACTCACCCTCTCCCTTATCAGCAGCCTCTCGTTTGCGTCTTCTGGGTTCTGCACTGTTGGCTTTGTGTTTGGCAACCACACGGCATCTGTGCAGCCATCGACCACCACGCCTGCAACAGGGTCCATGTCTGTTCCCACCGTGCCAACGATTCCTTTGACAACACAGCCGACACCCACCACAACCACAATTCCAACGACTGCTTCCGCCACACCGCCCCCGCCCTGCCCAACCGTCACAAGCAGTGCGTTTTTGCCTCGGCGTGTGTATGTTTGCATGTGTGTGTGTGTGTGCATGTGTGTATGTCAGTGCATGTGTTTGGTTGTTCTGGTTGATGGCACCAGCGCTCTGCTCTTGCGTGCTTGCAATTTCGCCCCAAATCACACATGTACACTCACACACATACACATGAACACACTTGCACATACACTGACACAATTGCATACACACACACAAAATACACCTGCACAGCGTTCACGGCGGTCGAGTGCTCTGATGTGCCCCACGTCAACGAGCAGTGCTTGCTTGCATGCAACCAGCACAGCTGTCTTTCGCCCGTGCGCGTGACGTGCACTGCAGACGGGTGGAGCCAGGACCCTTGTCTGAATATTGCGTCATGTGGTGGATGCCAGGTCCTGCGGTCCTTGAGCAGAAGCGATGACGTCACGTGCGGCACGTCACTCCAATGGGTATGTACTTCAACGTATGACCGTGCACAATTCTCGTGTCAATGTTGCTGTTCGTGCGGGGGACGAGAAAGCTTTTCCTCATGCGCACTGCTTATTGCCCCCATTTGCATCTCACCACTCCACCACCAACCATCATGGCGCGCGCGCGCGCGTGTGTGTGTGTGTGTGTTTGTGTGTATGTGTATGTGTATGTGTATGTATGTGCATGTGTGTATGTGTGTTTGGGTATGTGTATGTGTGTGTATGTGTGTGTGCGTTCCGCAGGAATCGCTGTGTAACATCACGACAGCGTCAGCGGACCAGTTTGCCCGTTGCACCGACGACACCTGGATGTTTTCCTCGTCCGTCAACACCGCAGCACAGGGTGTGTGTGTGTGTGTGCGTGTGCGTGTGTGTGTGTGTGTGTGCGCGCGCGTCACGTGTGCGTGATAGCTTGCGTTCTGTGGTTTTGTGTCTTGCGTGTCATGTGTGTGTGTGGCGCTATCTGCTGACAAACAACACTTAACGCTGCTCATGCCAACACCACCTCTGGGTGCGCAGACTGGGAGTCGTCGATCGGCGGTGACAATTCTGGCTCAAGCTCAAGCTCAAGCGGTCCCAGCGCAGGTGCTTTGCCCACGCCTCTTTCTTGTTTCGTTGTTTGTTGCTGCTTGGTTGTGAATCTGTGAGATGGGCAGCCTTTCTGGGCGAATGTGCATCTGTTTCCGAGGGCAAGAGTGCTGTCGGGAAGCTGCACCTTGGCAAAGACAATTTTACATGCATAGACAGAACCATCCAACTGGCCTCACCATCAGACTCACGCCGTACACGCATGGCCACGACTTTGTTTGCGTGTTGGTGGTGTTGTTGGTGCGCATCAGGGGTTGTGGTTGCCGCTGTGGTCGTCGCCGTCGTTGTTGTGTGCGGCGCTCTTGTTGCGCTCATCATCCTCCGCAGGTTATCACTCTTCGATACGCGCGCGCGTGTGCCTGTGTATCTGTGCCTGTGTGTGTGTATGTGTGTCCCTGTTGTTCTCCCAAACACCATTCCTCAATCCACCACCACCTCAAACCACCTCCATCACCACCACCACCACCATCAGGCGGACGGCTGTCGGGACATCGCACGCTGCGTTTGAGCTGCGTCGCCTGGAGAGCCGACGGAAACTGCTTGAGAAGGAGCTTGAAAGGGGAAACATTGTCCTGCGCCACCTCAACAGCGACGACGAGCACGCCGCCCTGCAGCTTATCCCAAGGTGCGCCGTGAGGGGGGTGTGTGCGTGCGTGTGTGTGCGTGCGTGCGTGTGCGTGTGTATGTGCGCGTGTGTATGTGTGTGCGCGTGTGTGTGTGCGTGTGTATGTGTGTGCGTGTGTGTGTGTGTGCGTGTGTATGTGTGTGCGTGTGTGTGTGTGCGTATGTGTGTGCGTGTGTGGTTATGTGTGTGTGCGTGCGTGTGTGTGTGTGTGTGTGTGTGTGTGTGTGTGTGTGTGTGTGTGTGTGTGTGTGTTTGTTCGCTCGCTCGTTGGCGCGTGTGACCCGTATTCTGTGCTGTCCAACTCACTTCATCACACCTCTTCCACCACATCCAGCTCGAGTCTTGAGCTGCAGGAGGAGGTTGGGCGCGGAACATTCGGCGCTGTTCGCCGCGGCGTCTGGCGCGCACACGGCAGCGTGACGTACGTGGACTGGGAGTGCTGGTGCTGGTGGTTGTGGTGGTTGTGGTGATTGATGGTTACCTTCGTTGTGGTGTTGTCGCTGGTGCGAAGCGTGCGCAAGGGTGGTCAAGGCAGGCGAAGAGAGACACGTCATTGCCACTGTGGGCACAGGACCACCGCACGCGTGGTCAACACCATCGTCACATGCCGCTTTCCCGGTACCACTGTCGTCAACTCAACATGCACGTGTTCATACCGTCTCATCAGGCAAGTTGCTGTGAAGACGCTGACCGCCACCGCCCAAGACGCCGATGCACACGCCGCGTTTGTTGTTGAAGCGCAGCTCATGTCTCTCCTCAGGTCAGCCGCTTTGCGCCTGTTGTGTGTGTGTTGTGTGTTGTGTTTTGTGTTGTGGGTGCGACTCTGTGTGTCTTGTGTTGTGTTGTGTTGTGTTGTGTTGTATGTGCGATCAGCTTGGTTTTGTTCCTCGCGGACACCATCCCTCACATGCGCCCATTCACCATCCCTTACAAACGCCCATTCATCACCATCACCATCACCTTCACTGTCACCGCTGCTGCCGTTGCAGGCACCCCGCACTCGTTGGCGTGCACGGGTTCTGCAAGGACGCCCTGCAGCCGATGCTCGTCATGGAGTACATGCCCGGTGGCAACCTCAGATCGTGAGTTGACATTGTCGCGCCGGGAGGGGGGGGGGGAGTAGCGTCTTTGCCGCGATCAGGCATGCCCATCCTGTCATGACTGACGTGCTTGCCGTCGCAACCGTGAACACACACACACACATACATACAAATCGATCACACGCGCGGCACATGCACTACTGCAGGTATCTTAGGGCACAGGCGAGCAAAGGCCCATCAGCGATGGCCACAGCTGAGGAGGTGGGTGCACACACACACACACACACACGCACGCACACACACACACGCACACACACACACACGCGATTGATGCGCAGGGGCTTTTGTGTTCGAGTGACGTTGCACGCGCGTGAAGCTTTACAGCGGCAAGCGTCATTGTGCATTCGCGTGTGCACTCATGTGTGCACCGCAACCATGCATGTCGAACAGCTGCTAGAAGTGTGTATCACCATTTCGGACGGAATGGCGTACCTCGCGTCGCAAAAGTCAGTCCTTCACTCTTCGTGGTCTGTGGTTTCGGCATCGCCCGCACGACATGTATGCACCTCACACACGCACACGTATACTCACACCAAGCATGCTCGCGCACATGAACACACTCACACCAACAAACACGTTCACACACACACACACACACACACACACACACTCACACACACACACTCACACACTCACGCATTTATTCACCTCATCTCCCTCCCTTGCCCCCCCCCCAAATCCCTCAACACTACTACATCAGTATCGTACACCGCGATGTTGCCTGCCGCAATGTGCTCGTCGGCGTTTCTCTGCACGACGTGAAGATCAGCGATTACGGCATGGCCCGGTTCCTCAGTGATTCAGACTACTACAGAATGGTGCGATCGCTGTGCCCTCGCTTTTCTGCTCCTCTGGTGGCCCTACTGCGAATTACTCAGCATAGTACTCACTCACTCACTCACCCTCACTACACACACGCACACCCTCACTACACACACGCACACACACACACACACACACACGTCCTCACACACACACATGTATATACACGCACACACACACACCCTACCTCTGCCAGGGGAGCGAGAGTGCGCTGCCGCTGCGGTGGATGGCTCCCGAGAGCCTCGAGCAGTTGAAGTGGACCAGCGCCAGCGATGTCTGGTGCGATACCTCGAGCCGCTCTGTGTGTTGTGTGTGTGTGTGTGTGTGTATGTGTGTGTGTGTGGGTGTGGGTGTCGGTGTGTCGGTGTGTCGGTGTGTCGGTGTGTCGGTGTGTTGTGATGTGCGTGCTGCACTTTGATTTTGACTTCGAGCTGTTTGTCTGTGAATTTATTGCACTGTTTCACAGGAGTTGCGGCATCACGTTCTGGGAGATATTCATGTTCGGCAAGGTACCGCATGCACCGGCTTCTCAACGGCATGAACGTTTGATGCAGCTGCAATGCACACTCAAACATACCCTCATCCGCCATCACACGTGACCGCTTACCACCATTCACTCCAATGCCTGCCCGCTGTGTCATTTGCCACACTGCTGTGTGCAGACGCCGTTCAAGAACATTCAAGCCGTGCCCGCAATCATTGAAGCGCAGCTCAACATTCAACAGCACCTGCCGTTGCCACCCGCATGCCCACAGTACATGTACGTGGCTGCTGTGTGTGTGTGTGTGTGTGTGTGTGTGTGTGTGTGTGTGTGTGTGTGTGTGTGTGTGTGTGTGTGTGTGTGTGTGTTGTACACATGAACACTCACACTCCCATTCCCTTCTCACACGCACACTCTCTTACGTACTCACCACGTACATGCATCATCATTATGGCCGCCACCACCGTCAACAGCTATTCTGTGATCCTCAAGTGCTGGGCGCGCACACCAACGGTTCGGCCGACATTCAATCAACTCCTCTCCCTCCTCGTCGCTGCGGTAAGCCTTGTGTACTGAATGTGTTTGTGTGTGTTTGTGTGTGTATTGGAGAGCTGATGACATTTAGCCACCATCCCAACATATCTCGCCAACTCACATCCCCCACATGCACATGTGTGCTTGTGTGCGTTGAGCAGCGATCCTCGGGTGCATCGCAGCAACAACAACAACAACAACAACAGCAGCAGCAGCAGCAGCACCAACACCAACACCAACAACAACAGCAGCAGCAGCAGAAGTTATCAGCTGTTGTTTACGACGTACCAATGGACGATGAGGAATCTCGTTTGTGAGGCGATGTCTACTCGTGCGAACAACCCCCATCCCATACTCCCGCGCACGTGCGCGTGTGCTTGTGCACTCCTCCAACAGCCTTGCTGTTCAAATTGCTGCCTTCACCACATCGTTTTGTTATTCACGGTCACACCACCACACAACCTGTGCGATGCACGCGTGTGTGTGCGCCACGTTGTTTGTGGCGTTCATCAAGCTTGATCGTTTTGCCCTTTGGCCCTTCAGCCCTTTGTTTGGCTACATTGTTCTCGCGTCTATTAGTTACAAATAAATGAACACAGACGGCCAACACAAGGTGGCAACTTGCTATAGCTCGTTCACACAAACATACTGCACAACACACACACACACAACACACACACACACACACACACACACACACACACACACACACACACACACAACAATGCATCTAAACGGCTGCAACGATTCATTCGCTTGGTCTGTCGCCTATAACTCAACTAACCCCTCCATCCTATGGCGACCGATGTGCAATCAGCGGTCGGTGCTCATCCAACATTTCTCCGTCATAGTCATCGTCATCATCAACAACAACATCATCATGATCGCAGTGGTCGTCGTCGTCGTCGTCGTCGTCGTCGTGTTCTTGCACCTCTGGCATGATTGCCACGTCGCTGCTCGCTCGGAGCGGTGATCGCCCAGCATCCGTGCGGTTCATGTTGATGCTTCCGCCCCTCATCACCAGTGTCCACGGCCCTCCGCTGTTGCCATCACCACCGCTGCTTGCAGTGCTTGTTGTCGGCGTCGATGTGTCATCCATGTCCTCCTCAACAACACTCGCAACGCGCCCCCGTCGCCCAAGCGCCGCCCGCGATGCGTCCGTGCCCGCCCGCCGCACACGTGTCAACGCCGCCGACAGCCGTGCAGAGAGACTCATCCCCGATGTGGACTGCGAGCGTGCCTGCTTGTCGCCGCCGCGCAGCATGTTGGCGGAGTGGCGCCCACTGGAGTGCCCGCTCGACGGCTCAGTGGCGGTGGCGCGCGAACGGAAGATGAAGCTGCCGCCGCGAGCAGAGGACGGGACGCTGCGCCATGTGCCGACACGACTGCGGGCCGGCGTCGTCGTTGTGCTCTCCAAAACCTCCACCATCTGGCACAGAAAGAATCCCAGGTGGGGGAGGATTGGGAGGAGGAGGAGGTGCCGGTGGTGGACGTGAGTGAGTGAAAAAAAAAAAGCAAGGCAAGAGAAACAGAGGCATCCATGACTCTGTGATTCATGACTTGTCCTATCTTCTCCATCACACACACACGCACACACACACACACACATACACACACACACACAACTCACGTTGATGAGTTCCTGAAGGATGCGCACAATTTCCTTGAACGCGGGTCGGGAGCGGGCGTGCGTCGCCCAGCACACCTCCATCAGACACTTTACAACCGTCGGCATTGTGGGCGGAATCTGATGTGTGTGTGTGTGTGTGAAGAAATGGTATCGTTTGTGAATATGTACACGTATCATTTGTAAATACAGTACACGTGTGCAGATGCGCAGATGCGTTTGTGGCGTGTGTGTACGTATGCGTGCGTGCGTGCGTGCGTGCATGGAAACGTGTGTTGAGTTTCTTCGGTTCAACACCAGTGGCAAAAATGCAATACATCGGTTCCACTCACGAGTGGTCGGGCGCCTCGCTCGATGACAGCCTTCTTCAGCAGCGACTTTGGGCCGTGCACATGTGGATAGGGATTCGTCTCCCTGCGCACGGACACACACCAGTAAATTAAGACGCATGCGTGAGTAATGAGGGAACAGAGCGCAGCAAGTGATGGGCATGCGAGAGAACGCAAATTCAGTCTCAAAATATGTACTGCACGCGAGCATGAGATGAATGCTTCCCACGGAACAAAAAGTGAGCCAGCAAACAACGAAACAAACAACCACACCTGGTCATGATTTCCCAGAGGACGATGCCGAAAGCAAACACATCTGATTTGGTGGAGAAACTGCCTCTTCGCCAGACCTCGGGCGAGAAATACACGGGAGTGCCCACCAGCTGCACAACACACCATGTTCAAGATTGTCATGAGCAGTTGTAGCATTGTGTCGTGGGTGCCTGAAGTTGTGCGTGTGCGTGCTGTCGCGGGGGCGCAAAGATGGTTGCAATGCGAAACATTCAAAACTTCATCCCATCCCATACACATGCACCCGCACGCGCGCGCACACACACACACACACACATATGCACGCGTGCAACGGACCTGTGGCAGCTGCGTGTGTGCGTCTGTGGCGTTGTCTTCACGACTCAGGTTGTCCGCAGCAGGATCAAACGCAATCTAACAGCGTGTACATGTACGTGAGCTCGAACTGAACACCGGGGCAGAAAGAAAAAAACATACACAAACAAACACCTCCACAAGTGCTTACAACCACTTACAACAAATACAAGCGCACACAAACAAGCGCACTGAACAATCAACTCCTCTTCGCCCCCCCCCCCCACCTCTCACAGTCATCAGTGCCCGCACCATGAGCTGTGATGCCTCTTCGTCAAACGTCTTTGATAAAGAATGACTTGATCGCATTCGCTTTCCGCGCTTTCCGCGTGTGCCGCTGGTGCCACTTGTGCCGCCAGATTCAAATCGCCCCGTCGTGCCAATGTCAAGCAGCGTCGACGTGCCAAAGTCTACAGTGCAGAAACAAGACACGACGCGTGTTAGAAATGTGAGTGTGTGTGTGTGTGTGTGTGTTGCAACTCGCAATGCAAACAATGCTAACAATGCACCTGTTGTTGCTCACCTGACACTTTGACAATGTATTTGTCGGTGACGAGAAGATTGGCCGTCTGTAACGAAGAGAGGAAACACGAGTGCATCATTTGGACCTGGTCAGAGACACACTCTCACGCGCACACACGCACGAGCAGAAAAGCACACACACACACACACATACACACACACACACACGCACACAAAGCACACAACACAGCAACGGACCTTGAGGTCGCGGTGGATGCAGGGCGGGCGCTGCGAGTGGAGATACTCCATGCCTTTGGCAGCGTGTTCCGCAAACCGCAGCTTCATCTCCCAATCAAGCGCAAATGAAGAATTCTGCAGGCGTGCGTGTGTTGTGTTGCGTTGTGTTATTTTGTGTTGAGTCGTGCGCGCGCGCGCGCGCGCGCGTGTGTGTGTGTGTGTGTGTGTGTGTGTGTGTGTGTGTGTGTGTGTGTGTGTGTGTGTGTGTGTGTGTGTGTGTGTGCGTGTGTGTGTGTGTTTGTGTGCGTGTGCTCCCATTAATTCACGGATGAACAACACCGTCATAAATACCGAATACACACATCGAGCACCATGCCCTCACCTGCAGGACGGTGGTGAGGCTGCCGTGGGCCATGTACTCGGTCACCAGGAACGGGCAGCCTGATTAAACGCATTTCAAATGCATTTACAGCACAAACATCGCCGCACATGTTGCATGATGAGGATGAAATGAGCAACAATGAGCCGCAAACAAAACCACGCATGCCACACATCTCCAAACAACGCCCTTCACCCGTATTGACGCTTGCACGCTGAGTGAGCTGTTGGCCTGGCACACTCACCGCTGTCATCGTAGCCGGCGCCGTAAAACAGAACAATGTTTGCATGACGCAATTTTCGCATCACGCGCACTTCCTTCTGGAAACTGTCCAGGTTGTCCGGACTCAGCTTGAGCACAGCCCGCTGCCATGACGTTATGCAAGTTGAATAGGTGTGTGTGTGTGTGTACATGTGAGCTGTGAGTGCAGGTGGTGGCGCGTGTGAATGAATGTGTATGCATCGATGTGTGATTGTGTGTGTGTGTGTGTGTGTGTGTGTGTGTGTGTGTGTGTGTGTGTGTGTGTGTGTGTGTGTGTGTGTGTGTGTGTGTGTGTGTGTGCGTACATGGCATGCATGTGTTGGCACTGGAACAACAATCGTCAATGAAAAAGCTCAAGCCGACCTTGAGTTTCTTCACCGCCACCTCGCGGTCGTGATAGTGCGCGCGATGCACCTGACACACAGCACAACACACGAACACAACAAGATGAGCGACCGAGCACAAGCACAACAACAAACACAAGCAACGAGCACAAGCGTACATGTAACACGACATTGCGTGTCACACTGCGCCTCTCCCAACAACTACACAACATAGTCCAAGTATGCAATCACGAGCACGCTGTGGTCACCTCGCCAAAGGCGCCCGGAGCATCGGCGTCAATCGGTTCGATCAACTCAATCTCCTCCGGCTGTATCTGCCACGCTCGCGCAAGGTTCAGCACCTACAGCAGACGTCGTGATGGTGGGTGGTGGTGGTGGTGGTGGTGGTGGTGGTGGTGGTGGTGGTGGTGTTGTTGTTGTTGTTGTTGTTGTTGTTGTTGTTGTTGTTGTTGTTGTTGTTGTTGTTGTTGTTGTTGTTGTTGTTGTTGTTGTTGTTGTTGTTGTTGTTGTTGTTGTTGTTGTTGTTGTTGTTGTTGTTGTTGTTGTTGTTGTTGTTGTTGGTACAGAGTAGGGCAACGGCATGTGCATGCTGGCGGGAAAAACGTGTCCTTTCGGTTGACGCAAACTGATGGCACACGTACGAACGGCACAAACGATGCCACTCAGTACGCAAACCACACGCACATCCTGCCTCTTTCCCCTTTAACACACCCTCACACCTGCAAGCGCGCCCACGCAAGACCGACCTGGTTCATGGCGGTCTGCAGACTGTCCGAGACCTCAGAGAGCGGCTCGACGTATCGCTTGCGGAGGCAGACAACGATCACGCGCCACAGAATGACGAGGAAGATGAGGCCAATCAGTAGCAGCCAATACCAGCGCAGCTGCGTGCACCTGCCATAACAGTTTCGTGGTGTTTTGGGGGAGGGAGTGGGGTGTCGGGAAGGGTGTCAGGAGAGGGTGTTGAAGAAAAGCAATGAACGGTTTAGCTTGACAATTGGAAGAGCCGGGACGATGTATGAAGGAGGGGCGAGATTTGAAGGACGCACACGGTGATGTACGCACGTCAAACAACATCATCGACTGCAACGTGCACACGACAGCTCACCCTGATGTCTCCGAGAGCCAGGTGCCGCAGGAGCAGACGGGTGTAAGGATTTCTCCGTTCATGTGCACACGGCACGAGCCCGCATTGCAGAACCCTGCAATGAACACCGGCGAGGGGATTGCACGGCAGGGAGGGGTGATCGAAGAGAACAAGACGAGAAGGAGTGAGAACCCAGAGCCGCGGTTCAACTATCGATGCACCTTCGCAACAACCGAGGGCACATGTGCATGCGAACGCGCACACACACACTTCTGAGCGCACCAGAGACACAGAGGGAGCAGTTCTTGGCGCTGGTGGAAGCGGTTGCATTCGTCGTTGTTCCGTGAGGACACACGAGGCACCTGAGATGTGGTAGTCAGCAAGCAGTGATCAGCAAGTGCACACAAGGAGGAAATTACCACATCATCAACACACACACACATATACACATACACATACACACACATGTCAGCGTACTGGTTTGAGTTGAGCGGAGAGTAGTAGCCTTTGTCACAGGGCGTGCACGGGCTCGTCTTGAAGTTGATCGAAGCGTATCCTGACGACACCGAATGATTGTACAAATACACACGCATGCAGAGTGAGCATCACAATGCGTTGACTGCCATGATGATTGCAACGACGCATTGCCAACTTCTCAAGTCACCGCTACCCACCAACCTGGGTTGCAGGCTGGAAGGAGGACAGTAACGCTCTGTGCATCGATGGTTTGAATGTCAAGCGAGGTGCCTCCAAGCGCAACGACGCCCGTCGTGATGTTGGCTGTGCCCTCGCTTTGCACAAACACGTCCATTGCCAGCAGCGCGTGGCCGGCGCGGACAACGAGTGCATCTGAGCCGTGGAGGTCGAGCGGCGTCCACTGTGGCGACTTGGCTGTCAGGTCTGCACGGAGCAAAAGTAGCAGAGGGAGAGGAATGTGTGTGTGTGAGAGGGGTTTGTGTGTGTTTGTGTGTTGTGTGTGTTGTGTGTGTTGTGTGTGTTGTGTGTGTTGTGTGTGTGTTGTGTGTGTGTGTGTTGTGTGTGTGCGTGTGTGTCGTGTCGTGTGTGCGAGAACAACCCCACGCATTCAACTCATGTCAAACAACGCAGCAAACGCACACACAATGCAAGTGATACAAACTGCCGTGCACGCCACTCCCATCCCCTCTTCTCCTCACGTCTCATCGCCACAGAATACGCACCGAGCATCCAGCAGTCATCAAGGACGCGGTCGTTGCTGTAGCCGCCACTGACGATGAGTTTCGAGTCATGCACAACCGCGCTCGCGTGTGACCAGCGCGGTGCAGGGTAGGGCGAATGCGACACATCAAAGTACTCCCAGGTCGACGTGCCGCAGGGGTCAATGTGCAGGAACCACACGTCGGCAGCGAGCTCAAGTGACGCTGCAAGTTCAGCACACATAAGCAGTGTGCATTCGTGCGTGTGTGTGTGTGCGTGCATGAATGAGCTTTTTAGAAGCACACAAAAGCACACATCAACGCAAACGCAAACGCAAACGCCAACGCAAACGCCAGAAGCACACACAAGCACATATCAACGCAAACCTAAACGCAAACACAAGTTTATAAGTATTGTAAGCATACAAATACACACGCACCTGCGGCGGTGCTAGGAATGGTTTCTGGTCCAACGACACCGCCAAAGACGAGCATGGTTGGGTTGTCGTGCCAGGCAGCATCGATCATGTGGCCGGAGTGGTGGCTGCGTGGGCGCGGTGCGTAGCTGCCATCAGCCAACATCACCGTCTTCACGACGTGATCGACGACAATGTCGCGTGGACCCGTGTACTGCAGCAGCGACCACTCGCACACGCCGCCCTGCAGAACACACACGCGCACATCGCCCAGCAGCCCGTAGTTGGTGCTGTTTGCAAAATCTCCATCCGTGCTGTCAGCATCATCATCGTCGTCGTCGTGATTGTACACATCGCCATCAGCACTGGTGTTGTTCGTGTCACTCGTATTCTGCTCGCTTTGCTTCCCGCGACGAAGACGAGCGTGCTTTTGCGACAATGGCAACAATGGTGGCGACGACGACGACGACGAGGAGGAGGAGGAGGGCGAGGGCGAGGAGGAGGAGGAGGAGCCAGCGTACACGTGGCTGTTGGCTACTGTTTCACACATGCACGATTGCGTGGGCAGCGGGCTTGGCTCACCATGTGCAGTCGTACATCGCAACACCTCATGCTCCTCACACTGCTGCACTCCACCATCACCACCATCACCACCATCACCACCATCACCACCATCACTGTTTCCTGCACCAACAGGAAACCGGGTCTTCCATGTGATGTCTCCTTGTTGTTGTTGTTGTTGTTGTTGTTGTTGATGTTGTTGTTGGTCCCGCGCGTGGTGTGGGTGGTGCTGGTGTCCATGTTTGTGGCCTTGGTGTTGTGCGGGTTTGGTGGGAAGAGAACAGAGCAGAGACGGTGCTGTAGGCGTGGCGGTGTCACGGAAGCCTTGGCCACCAAACACGACCATGGCATTGATGCCCAGAGCCACCGCGGAGTGGTACGTGCGCCGCACAACATCGCCAGTGTTGTTCACGGGCATCCACGTCTCTGACAGCGTGTCAAATGCGTGTGTGCTCTCCAGTGGCGAGAACTGCGACACAGAGTCTCGCCCGCCGTGCACCAGCAGCACCTGCTGGTCGACATCTGGGGGCGACAGCGTGACAATGGTGTGCCCTGCGCGCGGCGTGGGTGCGGTCTGGTCTTTGGGAACAATGTGCGTCCACACGAGCTTGTTGCCGCTGGACTCCGCGCGCGTGTCAAAGGCCAGCGCCCAGAGGTCGTTGAGAAACCCGTTGACTTGGTTGAAGCCGCCAAAAACAATGGAGAGGCGAAGGCCGTCGCTTCCAATGCCGTGAGACATGCTTTCCGCCGCTGCCATCCTGCTGCCAGTGTTGGTGGTGGTGGTACACATGGTGCGGCTGCGGTCACTGCGTCGTTGCTGCTGCTGCTGCTGCTGCTGTTGTTGTTGTTGTTGTTGGGGTGAGCGTGGGTCTGCGCCGTCTGCCTGTGCACCTGGCAGACCGCTTGTGCGGATGAAGTTGAGGGCAGCGCGGGAAACCATGGTAGTGCCGGCGTGGTTGAAGCGATCCGAAGGATACGGCTCGCTCGTCGTCTGCGTCCACGTCCCGGCAACACTGCCTCCCCCTGCCACATCGCCACCAGCACCAGCACCAGCACCAGCACCAGCACCAGCAGCTTCAGCGTAGCCGCTGTTTGCGTTGACAGTGAAGATCCAGCTGTCCTTGTACGCGCTGCCGAGGGCGGCAGTCAGTTCCGTTTCGCCGCCAAAGAAGATGGAGAATTCGCTCGAGGCAGCCAGCGATGGCGACGCATACGCCGCTGCGCTTGATGTGGGCGGAGGTGACGTGGCGTTGTCTCGCGTGTCATTGGAGGCGTGCGTGTGTGAATCTGCGGCTGTATCGTTCAGGGTGGAGGTGTGATCGCCTGCATCACCACCAACCCCATTACTTGTGCCCGCAACATCAGCATCGCCGCCCATGGTGACGACGGTCATGCCACTGCGCGGCTGCGGCACGTGCGACTGGCCAATGTACACCTGGTGCCAGTGGCGCGTGCTGCGATCAAAGGACCACACCAGATCTGCCGGGTACACGCGCGAGTCCTTCTTGCCGTAGAAGATGAACAGGCGGCTGTTGAGAATTGCCGCCGCGTGGTCAAAGCGCGCAGACGGCTGCGCCGTGCTTGCAGGCAACACCTGCGCCCACTTTGGCGGGTCCACGGAGAGATCAAGCTCCCACAGCTCTGTTGACGACTTGGGCTCGTACTTGAAGCGGGCGGGCATCGGCGTGGGCCCATCCCCTTCCTGCGACGACGACGGCGACGGCGAAGGTGGCGGAGATGGCACGCGAACCTGGTGCAAGGTGAGACCGCCGTGCACATACAGGCGCTGGCGAGCTGCGTCGTACGCAACAGCGTGCTGGTAACGTGGGGACGGGCAGGGCGCGCCGACGGTGATGTTGAGCCACGCGTTTGCGCGCGGAGAATAGCGCCAGATGTCCATGCAGCGGGTGTGGAGGACCGGGTCGTATTGGGGCGGTGTCACGGACACACCCCCTGTCAGGATCACGTCGCCAGCAACAGCGGCGGCCGCATGGCATGCGCGCGGGAGCGGACCGGGATTGAACGACGTCACCTGTTCGTGGTGGTGGTGGTGGTGGTGGTGGTGGTGGTGGTGAAGGTTTGGCACTGCACAGCCAGCAGCAGCAGAAGCAAGCAGAATGCAAATGCAGGGAGAGGAGAACACAATGTATGCACACGTGCACATCGAAGCACACATGCGTGCACAACGTGTACCTTTTCCCAGGACAGGGCGTGGAAGTCAAAGAGCCACATGCTGTCGAGCGTGCTGCGCGGGTTTTGCCCGCCAACCAGCAGGGAGCGGCCCTTGATGTGTGTGTGTGTGTGTGTGTGTGTGTGTGTGTGTGTGTGTGTGTGTGTGTGTGTGTGTGTGTGTGTGTGTGTGTGTGTGTGTGTGTGTGTGAGCGGATGAGGGACAGCCAGGGACAGCCAGGGATAACCAGGGACAAAGGCACAGAGGGAGGGATTGTGCGTTATCACACAGACAATATGTTTCAGTACATCTGCGTGCTTCAGGCTTATGTTGCAAACAACAACCACACAACATCCCCCCCACTCTCTCTTTCCTTCTTGCTTCCTTTCACCATACCTGCTGGCCTGAGTCCATCAAGAAGCTCCCTGTAGAAGCGCCTGTCATCGTCCGTGCAGTATTCCCAGTCCTGCTCCTCAAACTTGAGGCCGTCCGAGAAGTAATAGTCGCCCTGGCGGTGGTTGAGCCCGTATGGGGTAAACGAGAGACGAGGGGAAGCGACGAGAGAGGGGGGGGTGTGGATGCTGTGAGCTTCGGGATGGAAAACAAGATACAGAGCAACAAACAAATCAACAAGAGGTGCCGCTCACGCTAACATTACACACACTCTTACACACACACATACACACACATCACACACACACACGCACACACACACTCACTCACACACTTCCACTCACACTTACACACACAAAACAACGCACGCGTGCTGCGGTCTTGCCGGTGGCCCTGCCATGCTCCCAGGTTGCCTTGTATTGTGCACCGTTGGGGAACACCAGCGTCCCCTCACCATGAAACCTGCGGTGCACGGGACGGCAGATGGAAAATGTCAGCCATGCAAGCATCTTGAAGCACTCATGATGACCCACAACAGCAGCAGTTGAAGCAATACCATCAGAAGCAATTTCATCAGCAAGCATTGGACGCCGGTTCTCAGCCACACAAACACATAAGCACACGCTACACACACAAGCCATTCATTCCATCGACTTACTCTCCGTCTACCATCTGGCCAATGTACTTGGTTCCATTGGGCAAAATGTATTCGCCATGGCCTTCCATCCTGTGTGTGAGGTGTGTGTGAGCGTGTGTGTGAGCGTGCGTGAGGGTGTGTGTGAGCGTGTGAGCGTGTGTGTGTGAGAGAGAGAGAGAGAGAGTGTGTGTGTGTGTGTGTGTGTGTGTGTGGAAGCGTGTGTGTGAGCGTGAACCTTGTCACAGCGCAAGCGCAACGCCTCTTCATCAACAACACGCCAAGCGAGCAACATCTCGCGCTCACTCACCGGCCATGCTTGAAGTCCCCTTCATATGAACTGCCTGAACGTTGTGTGTGAAACAAGCACGACAAAGCAAACGCACACACACACACACACACACAAACACACATATACGCAGCGATGAGGGCACAGTCAGATCAAATCGCACGCACAGCAAGCTGAGCATCGCATGAGCCCATCACATGAGCACCAACCTGTGTACTCCATTCTCGCTGTTCCTTCTGTCTGTTCCTTTGCTTCTCGTCCCTTGGAAACGCTGAAAATTGTTAACGACTTCCGTGAACATTCAGCAATCGCCGCCAAACACCTCAACAACTCCAACAACTCTTCTGCTGCTTTGCTTGTTGCTTGTCCCAACATCTCACCGCTGTCTCTCTCTCTTGCCGTCTCGCGTCAGTCGACGGGTGTGCACCTCTTTGAGCAGCAGCCCATCATGGACGCCGCACCTCCAATGACGTGAGTTCAACACTGCCAAGTGATCGCATCGTGTCTTGACAAGCAACAAGCAATTATACATTCCTACACAAGCAAGCGCACATGCCTGTCAATGTCGCACAGCACGACGCTCACAACAACAACACACACAACGTCAGTCAATGACCATCTTGTCTAACGAATGTCCACCATGTCTGCCGTCCCCATCCCCCTCTTCCCCTACCAAATACACACATAACGCACACACGCGCGCGCGCAGTCGCAGTCAGAGCGAGTCGTTGGCGTCCAGCATGAAGAAGCAAATGCCACAGTTTCCCCACCCCAACACGGTGATTCGAGATGCAGGAGCGCAATCAACATCGGCGACCACAGCAACAGCAGGAACAACAGCGGCTTCCCTTGGCGCCTCGACGCGAAAGATGCCTGTGCCACCTCCCATCCCGCTCTCCTCGTCAACTTCCTCTCGCACGTCAACCCTGAAGCGGCGGGTCTTTGCCGTTTCAACCGACTCGTCACAGCAGCAAGACACGAAACAACAGACGCCCCCGCCGCCGGCTGTTACCCAAGACCAGCAAACGGGTGCAACCAACGACGTGGCCAAGCTGTACAAGCTCCTGACTGGCAAGCACTCGCAGGCCCTTGAGGAACGCCACGACCATGCGCTGCGCAAGGTCCTGAAGCGCCGCCCTGACGGCTACATCGTGGAAGACCTGCAGCCGCTCCCGCTCGTGTTGGAGGACCTTGCTGCGCGTGCGCAGGCCAACCCGACCTCTTCATATGCACAGCACCTCGTGCACATGCTCGAGCTGCTGGTCAAGCCCATCGACTTTGCAGACCTCGCAGACCAGCGTGACCTGAACGAGGCGGAGAAGCACCTGGCAGCCGTGGTCTCCGCCGTCACCGCCCTCCTCAACAGCGCGACGTCCACCGTGCTTGCCACGGCCATCTTCGTGCTGGACCACCTCGTGGCCGCGCAGATCTCGGCAAAGCGCAACCGCGTCTCCGCGGGTGGCGTTGCTCGCGCGTGGCAGGACGTTGAGATTCGCGTGGTGGAGCAGAGCCGCATTGCTGCCAGCCTCCGCCGCCCGCTCGAGATGATGCTTGCAGGCACTGACGACAACACAGGCAGGCGTGGCTCGCGCAGCAGAACCGACACCACCGCCAACAAAGGGCGGCACCAGCAACAGCAACAACAACAGCACAACGACGCAGACACAGCAACAGCATCACACCGGCGCTCACACCCGCACGTGCAAGGCAGCAGCAGGTCGCCGCGCGCGTGTGAGCTTGACAACGAAACCCAGGGGCGGCTGCTGTCTGTGGCGTGGGGCTGCTCAACGCTGCCGCCACAGCAGCACCAGATGGTGAAGGAAGGGCTCCCACGCACGCTGTGCCTCATCCTGGGGAGCCCGCACTGCGATGTGAACTCGCAGGAGGGCCTGCTCATCATTGAAATGCTGTGGAACTGCATGGAGGGGCCAGACAAGGCGGATGTGGTTGCGTTGCTGGACTCGTCCAAGTGCACGCAGGCGCTGACGGACGGCCTTCGCGCCGCGTTCCAACGGGGCGATTCAAAGGCAATGAAGCAAGCGAGGAACGACCTCATTGCCCTCATTGCCCTCTTCACCAGACAGCCCTCTCTTCGCGACAACCTCGTGGTGTGTGCGGATGCGTGTGTGTTTGTTTGTTTGTATGTGTGTGTGTGTGTGCGTGTCTGTGGTGTGTGTGTGTTATGGGTTTGTGTGTGTGTGTGTGTGTGTGTGTGTGTGTTTGTGTTATGGGTTCGTATGCGCTCCTGAGTGCGTGCGTGTGTGTGTGTCTGTCTGTCTGTCTGTCTGCCGTGCTGCGTATGTGTGCATGTTTGTTTGTGTGTTTGTGTGCATGTATGTACGTGTGCCTGTTTGCCCGCATAAGTGTGCCGCTCGCTTCATGCATGCATGCATGCACTCATGCTGCTGTACATGTGTCCCCCTTCCCAACCTCGACACTGCCCCGTCCCCACCACCACCCCCATGTCCCATAGACGGGCCACACGTTTGAGTTTATGCTGCGGTTTGCGTGCTGCGGCGACGTTCCCACGCGCCACCCAGACTGCCGCTCCCTGCGCCTGAACAACAGCGATGAGGACTTTGAGGCCTTGAAGCTCCTCCTCACCTCCATCGTGCCGCTGCTGCGCGATCCAAACGCGCGCGAGGTGATTCAGGCATCCAACATTGTGCCGCTGTGCCTCAAGTACATGCAGTATGACCAGGATGCAGACCTCTCGCTGGCTGCACAGCATAGGCCCTCGCCAATGAAGAGGAAAACAGAGGGGGCCGCCCCAACAACAGCAGCACCCCGCCCGCGCAACTGGACAGCTTCACAGTACGTCGTTGCTGCTGTGTGGGCACGAGGGTGGGCGCGTGTGGTGTTTGATGTGTTTGTGCGTGCGTGTGTGTGTGTGTGTGTGTGTGTGTGTGTGTGTGTGTGTGTGTGTGTTTGTGCATGCGTGTGCGTGTGTGTGTGTTTGATGTGTGCGTGTGCGTGCGTGTGTGTGTGTGTGTGTGTGCGCGCGCGCGTGCGTGCGTGTTTTGTGGGCGTGCGTTTGCATGTGCTTTAAACAATGATTCACAACCAATGTTCACTCACATTCACACACATTCAACCGCGCACCAACACACACACACACACAATCGCACACCAACACAGGTATGAGGAGCTGCAGCTGCTTGTGCTGTCCATTCTTCCATCACTGCTGCCTGCCATCCTGCCTGACTTCAGCATGGAGGACGGTGCAGCCACGCTTGTGCGCATGCTCAACTGGGCACTCAACACAGGCATTGACGCCTCCCGCCACCACCGCACAAAGAAAATTCAGGGCGCTGCCAACAGCTTTCTCGCCACGCAGGACTTTAGCGTGCACAGGCACGAGCAGGACCCGACCGACGCCAGCGTCAACAACGGCAAGCGCGTGCACACGCTGCACATTATGAAGGCAATT
>NW_004754932.1:733560-746060 GCF_000188695.1 Salpingoeca rosetta | reverse complement strand
GCGGAGGGGAGACAGCGGCCAACCGGCCCGCAGCCCTTCACGCTGCCGGAACACTTTGTGGTCGAGGTGCGCCGTGTGATGGAGGTGTTGGGGCGTGATATTAGCTTGGCGACTGCCGTTATGCATCCCTCAACAGACTTGCACTCGCACAATGCTGCTGTCGCTCTTTCCTCACCTTGTTTTCACGCTGTACTTGCTCACCACAAACAACTCGGCCTTGGCAATGCGACCACGACAACGACTGCCGCAAACACCGCCATCAAAACAACTATCGCCCCTGTGATCAACACGATGACCTCCATCATCACCGCCACCATCACCACCACCGCCATCATGAACGATCACCAGCGGGAGTCTGGGCATGATCATGACAGCGGGGTGGGCACTGCAGCGAGCAGCACCGGGAGCCAACACGACCACGACGGACAATCGGCCCAATCCTCCACCGCCTCATCGTTCCTCACCATCTCCATCACAAAGGGGCAGAAGGGGTTTGGCTTTCGCCTCGCTGGCGCCGTGCACAGGTGTGTGTATGTATGTGTTTGTGTGTTTTGTGTGTATGTATGTGTGTTTTGTGTGTATGTATGTGTGTTTTGTGTGTATGTGTGTGTTTGTTTGCTTGTTTGTTTGTTTGTTTGTTTGTTTGTTTGTTTGTTTGTTTGTTTGTTTGTTTGTTTGTTGTGAATATGTGTAAGTTGCGGCGACTGGTGCATGTTGTTGTTATGACCTTCGTCAAATTACAATCTCACGTGCCAGCACCACCAACCTGTACAGCGACACACGCCACGGCTCCCAGTGCCAGTTTGTTCGCAGTGTTGATGCGCAGAGCCCAGCAAGGCGTGCCGGTACGTCACTGAATAGACTGCATCTGCACACGCGCAGTGTGATTACTGGTGCTGGTTCTCTTGTCAGTTCCACCATTCACCGCCAACACATACCTGGCCGCCCTCCCGCACATTCACCCTCACAAGCACACGCGCATGCACACTCACGTTTGCCACCGACACTCACGCTCACACACTGTCGGTGATGTCTGGGTGCAGGCCTCAAAGTTGGCGACCGGGTGCTCCGTGTTGGAGACGTTGATGTCGTTGGCTTCACACATGCGCAGGTTGTCAAGGAGATTCGCAAGTCTGGTGACACTGTCTCCTTGCACATCAAGCGGCACACCCAGGTTGGACCGACCGTGCGCCTGCGGTTGTGTTTGTGTGCAGAATGTTGAGCTTGTACAGTTGTGTGTGAAGAGAACTGTAATGTTGGCACAACCCCCCCCCCCACACACACACACACACCACACACATTTTCCCTCACGCTCACCTTCAAATTCCATCACCCTTCACATTCCCCTTGCTGTTCCTCCTCCTCTCCTACCGCCGCCCTTGCACCCCTCTCCTCGTCACGCTCCATCACGCCACGCGCCATCAGAGGGCGAGCAGCGGCGTGCCGGTGGAGTGGGTCCGCTCTGTTGATGGCATCACCGCCAAGACGACGGGCGCTGGTGCAGGCAAGGTGACAGACATTGACGCTGCCAGCCCTGGCCGACGCAAGCACCCCGCACGCATCCAACAACAACACCAACACCAACAGCAACAAGATGATGGGCGAAGACACACGGTGTCTGCTGCGATGCAGCGCAAGCCGAGCGCAGGCGTGTGGGGAGATGACACGTGCACGGCTTCCACACGCGGTGACAGCGAGGGCGACAAGGGCGAAGGGCGACGGCGGTCATCAACATTGACGCGGCAGTACTCGACACACGTGGACGATCCGCTCTTGTTGGCGCCACGGCTGGCAGGCGTACGCGCCCGCAGGGGGGAGCCATCGACAGTAGCGGTAGCAGCAACAGCACCACGCCACGGGCAGCAGCAGCAGCAAGAGCCGCATGAACACAGGCAGCAGCACGATGGGACGCCACGCCACCGCTTCCACACGGTATCGGCCTCTCGTGAACGCTCGCGGCCAACGCTTGATGCGCTTGCGGCTGGCCCGCTGCCGTCCCGTGAGGCGCCAGCAACGGTCGGTCGAGACACCACCACCGGCACTTCATTCCTCGGTGCGCCCGCCGATGCTACGGGTCCCGTGTTTGTTGCGCCACCACCACCACCCCCGGCGGCAGCTCCATCTACCACCACCACCACCACCACCACCACCACCACCACGGCACCACCACCCCCTCCTGCTCCAAACATGCCTGCGCCACCGCCGCCACCGCCATCAACTTCATCGTCACAGCAACAGTCGCGTCCAGGGGTGCGTGTGTGTGTGTGTGTTTCTGTGTGTGTGTGTGTGTGTGTTTTGTATTTTCTGTGTGTGTTTTTCTGTCTGTATGTCTGTCTGTCTGTGCGTGTGTGAACAGTCCATGTCATTTCTCTTGTCAAGCGCCTCATGCTCCCTTGTGTCCCTGTCTGTCCTCCTTCTCTTCCTCCTCCGCCCTCCTGTGCAGGGCCGGGCGAACTTGTTGGCCGACATTTCCCGCGGTGTGAAGTTGCGAAAGGTCAGACAGTGCCCATGTACACACGACTTCAGCCTGAATTCTGTGGCGGTGGTGGCAGCTGCTGCTCCATGTGCCAGCACAGCTCCCCGCTTGCCCCTGCTGCCCTCTTGTTGCCAACAAGCAATCACACCACACACCACGCATCACACGCTATTCTTCGCTGCCCTGCAGATCCCTGTAGACGCGGATGCTGGGCGCGGTGGGCTTGGCGGTGCCGGTGTTGGTCGCGTGATGGACGGCAGCAGCGCCACGTCGTCGACCCCGCACATGCGCGAGCGCGCAGCAACAGCACCGAGCACCGCACTATCGGCCATGGCCCGCGGGCACGGTGATGAGCTGTTGGATGGCATTCTGAACGTGAGGCTGCGCAAGACAGCGCCCCAGCAGCAGTTACGCAAAGGAGAAGGTGATGCATCGGCAACCACGGGGAAAGACCAGCACGAGGCGTCGCCCAGCCCGTTTGCAGGTGGGTTATTCTCCTGCTGTTTGCATTGTGCTACTGATCGATGGTGGTGCTGTCGGAGGGAAGCAGCACGTACACAACAACCCCCTCTCATACATGTGCCCGCCCTCCCAGGCATTAAGCTTCGCAAGACACCGACAAACACAATGGGCGAAACAGGTGCGCATATCGGCTGCCTTTCATGTGGTGCTTGTCGTGTGCCTTGTTGCACGCAAACCTGACCAAGCCCACACTTTGACACGGCTTTGTACGCGCGTCCTCATGTTTGTATGCTCATGCTTGTGTGTTCATGCATTCATGACCAGATGGCTCGACACCAACAGCGCCTGCAGCTGAAGCGGGCCCTGTTCGCCTTCGCTCCACGAAACCCCCGCCACCGCCCGCGGGACCAAAGCCGGTATGATTTGGGTGCTGGTTGGTGGTGGTGATGTGAGGGGCGTGAGTTGTGGTAATGGGTAATGGGTGATGGTTGATTTTGGTGGTGGTGTGTTCGCAATATTCTCATACACGCACGTGTCTCGCCTTGCTCACCCTGTTGAAACAATTGTGGCAAGGTGCTGCAGACACAGAGCAAGCCGGCCGTTCCGACACCAGAGGCGCCACAGCAATCTGGACCAACGGCAACGAGCAAACCACCCCCGCCAACCAGGCCAAAACCCGCAGTCGCTCCGCCCCAGCCGGCACCAAAGCCACGCGCTGAGAAAACACCCACAGCACAACAACAACAAACGGAGCAGCAGCAGCAGCAGCAGCAACAACAACAACAACAACAACAACAACAACAACAACAACAACAACAACAACAACAACAAACGGAGCAGCAGCAGCAGCAGCAGCAGGCAGATGAGGGAGAAGCCAGCACTTCACCCTTCATTCCTCCGCCAATGTTTCTGGCTGATGTACAGATGACCACGTCGGAGACCGACGAACCACAGCCGACAAATGGAAGCAGCTTGATGCAAGAACCACAACACTCTGCAAGTGACGCGAGTACATCCACAGCACAGACAGATGATGACGCGGTCATGTCCCTCATTGCACCACCACCACCACCACCAGCAGCACTGTCTTCAGCCACGGCCCATGGTATGGACGACGCAGCCATCGTTCCCCCGCCGCCTCTTATCGACAACAGCGACGGGGATGGTGATGATGTCGACGCACACGTCGTGTCTCCGCCGCCGCCTGACCTTACAGCTGGCGACGCTGACGGTGATGATGACATGCCAGACATCGTCCCGCCGCCTGTTTGGGACAGCAGCGATCGCGGAGACGCTGTCAACATGACGCCGCCACCGCAGCAACCAGAGCAAGGAAGGGATGGTGCTGATCACGAGGACATCGCGCCAGTGCCACCACCTGCTGCTGATGACTGGTCTGATCTCGGCATTGACCTGGTGCCACCGCCACCCGCCATGGACGACGACGACGATGACTTTGATTGATATTTGAGGGAGGGGAGGATGGATGAAGACCTGTGTCTGTGTGTGTGTGTGCGCGCGTCAGTTAGCTTAGAACCTTTGTTTTGCTCTGCCCAGCACGACTGCTCTATCTGTATGAATGTGCGTGGAGTTGCTCTGTGCTGATGGGTTCGTTGTACATACAAGACCCCTGCAGTGGCGAGCGCCGCTGCGCAGGCGTACACGAAAGACCTTGCACGTTCATGCTTACTTTCCAAACACGAAGAAAGGAAGTGTGGGAACCTCTTGGTCAGTCAGCGGGGCACTCTTCCGCGTGGAAACTCCGAGAGATGAATCGGCAGCGCTGTCCGCACAGTACCGCCTTCCTCGTCGCATTCCTGGTGCTGGTGACGGCGGTGGCACTGGCTTTGGGCGAACCAGTTCGACCTGCTCCTGATCACGCACGCTCTGTAGCAGTGCAGCACTTGCAGCTGGCGGACTTCTTCTCCCCAACAGCCACGACATGGACAACAACAGCAAGAACGACAACCAGTCCTTCTGATAGCAGTACTCCGCCACCTCTTCCCCCTCTCAACCGGACAGCCTTCTTTGAGGAAGTGTATCAGCACGACACGTTGATTGCACGGGATGCCACATCTGCACGCCTGCGATCCCTGACACGGCCACTCGGACAAGTGCAAGAGCTGTGCCACGCCTTTGACCAGCAAGACAAGCAGAGCGGCGGCTTCCATGTGAGTGACATGAACGTGAAATGCATGGCATCTTGGTGCCTGTCCTTCGCCTGTCTTGTCTGCTGCTGTTGTTCGTTCAGCGAGCAGAACCCTGGGTGTGGTGGGAGAAGGGCATTGGAGGAGAAGGTTGAGATGATGATCCCTTGCCTGCAAGCAAGCGTTGTCAGCTGCCTTGCCGCTTGCAGCCACACACACACACACACACACACACACACACACACACACACACACACATTCACGCGCACGCACGCACATTCACACAAACACGCACACGCACACACGATCCACAGATCAAGGAGCAAGGCGAGACGCGGCAGGTGTCGTCGTGCAAGCAGATGGAGGACGAGCTGGCTGCCGGCGCGGGTTTGCTCATCCGCTACGAGGACCTCGTGGACTCCCCCGCCCAGGACCACGTCAAGCAGCTGCAGGACGGCGTGCGCGACGTGTTTGGCACAGAGTCCACGGTCCACCTGTACCACGCCACGCAGAACGAGTCGCGCGCCCTCATGCCGCACACAGACCCTTACGACGTCCTTGTCATCCAGCTCCACGGCTCAAAGCGCTGGACAACCTGCATCCCAGACGCATACGTCTCCGACACCGACACCAACAACGACGGAAGCGACACCAACAAAGAGGACGACGACAGCACCAACACCGGCACTGGCGACCACGGTGCTTCTGCTTCTGCTTCTGCGTCGTCGTCTTCCTTCCCAAGCCGCCATGGCACACGCGCACGCCCAAGCGAGGCAGAGACCATCAAGCACTTCAGCCCTGCGCAGCTGGGCCAGCTGCAGGAGATCCGGCGCCAGAGGCAGCAGGGGTGCACGGCGTACCAGGACGCAGACCTGCGTGGCATGCGCTGCAACGAGTTCACGCTGCGTGCCGGCGACACCATGTACATGCCCAAGGGCATCATCCACTTTGCGCTGTCGGGCGAGGAGGGCTCGTCACATCTCACCATCTCGCTGGAGCGCAAGGGCCTGGCGTGGGCCGATGCGCTCATGCACGCGGCGCTCTCTGGCTCGGACATTGTGAACAACCCGGCGTTCCTTGGCCACTGGAAGAACACGGTGCAGTCGCTCATCAGCGACTACCGCGGCGTGCAGCTGCTGGAGGCCATGCCATCCTGGCACCTCAACACGGGTGCGCTGTGTGCAGCGCGTGGACAGGAACAACAACAACAACAGCAGCAGCAGCAGCAGCAGCAGCAGCATGGCGATGGCAGTGCAGCTGGCGGTGAGCGTGATGAGGCGAAGGCGTTTGTGGCGTCGTTCCAGTCGCTGTGTCGCGAAGTTGGACCCGATGTGCTTGAGACGTACACCAAGGCGAACAACGTAGACGCGTTCCTGAATGCAGACGGCATTGGCGCGCTTGTTGAGCGCGTGTGCAGCGAGGAGTCGGCCGCCGCTGTTGTGGAGCAGCTGTGCGCACGCGGCAAAATGCCCGTGGACGTGACGTCGCCCCGCTTCCACAAAGCAGCACTCGCGGTCAGTATGCTCATTGCGCTTGCGTATTGTGGTGATGTGTTTGCGAGTGGCGGTGTGTGTGTGTGTGTGTGTGTGTGTGTGTGTGTGTGTGTATGTGCCTTGCATTGTATCCCCCATCTCACAGTGTCTGCCGTACTGCTGTCACAAATGTAGAACATCCGACAAAAGCGTGCAACAGTCACGGCTTCGTACACATGCAACAGTGCATGCAACGCGGGCTGTGACGGGTGAGTTACATACCGCTGCTTTGCTTGATGAACACGTTGCACTTTGCGTGGGCGGCCTCGCGCACTGATTCTCATCTTTGCCCATGCGGATTAACCTTCGTTGTGTGCTCTCTTTGTGGTGTGCAGGCAATCATGCACCGGCTGCGATGACTCGTGTAACACCCTCTGTGATGACACGTGCTCGAGCTGCGACACAGGCTGCGACATTTGCTACGGCCAATCGTACGTGTGCTTGTCATGATTGCTGACACCCCCTCGATGAGTGACGGTTCACTGTTACTTATGATGATCGGCTGTTTCTCATCCCGTTATCCCCTGTGCTTCTTTCTGTTCATGGCTTGCAGATGCAGCAGCTGTGATCTGGCTTGCAACACAGGGTGTAACGCAGGCTGCGATGGGTGTGACCTCTACCAATGCAACTCGTCAGTACAGTGGCTTGAAGCCTGGTCGATTGTGTGTATGTGTGTGTGTGCGTGTGTGTATGTGTATATCTAACTGTGTTGCTGCTTCCCTCTCGTGCATTCACTCATACGAATCTGCGCATCATCGGCTTTCAATTCTCAGTGGGTGCGACTCCAGTTGCGGAACTTTGTGGTGGGACTGCGTCAGCAGCTGCGATGAAAACTGTGGATGGAGTACGTACCGTTGCTGCGCCTGATACTGCTCACTCGTCCTGCTTGTTTCTCGTTTTCGCATGCCTCTCACAGCATAGAGGCACAGAGTCACATCCACCAGCTTGTCTGCAGTCCACAAACATTCACAAGCCAAACTTCAGCTCGCATTCACAGCCACACACACGCACACGCACACACACACACGCAGCCACGCACACACGCACACGCACACACGCACACACGCACACACACGCACCGCCGCTCACTCATCATTCTCGCTTCCACAAAAATGTGTCGCCATGCTTCCTTCCAATGTTCCATGCAACAGCGAGCTGTGATTACAGTTGTGATGACTCTTGTGACACCGGTCAGTATCAGTGATGTGATGTATGACACAGCATGGGTGTCGCTGTATTCATGCTGCTCGGCCTAATGCCATATCTGCCACTGTTGACTTGTCATTCACATGCAAATGCTTGCCGTTGTTCACAAACAGGCTGCACGCAAGGCTGCGATAACTGCATCGCGACGAATTGCACCGGCAGCTGCGATGACTCTTGCGATGGACCATGCAACACGTAAACACTTGGTGTTTGGGTCTGTGCTGGATATGATTCTGCCTCTGAACCCCTTCTCGCGCTTCCACGCAACTCATTGAATGCTCGTTTCTTGGCGTGCGCAGGGGTTGTGATGGCAGCTGCAACACTGGCTGCGACCAGTGCGTAGGCATCAGCTGCGATGACTCGTGTGATGGCACGTGCTCGTGCAACCCCGGCTTTTACGGGAATGGCACATCATGCACTGCTTGTCCATCCAGCAAGTACAGCGCCAGCAGTAACCAAACAACGTGCTCTCCGTGCGCGTCGTGCCCCGTTGGCAAGTATCGCTTTGGGTGTGGCGGGTCAAGTCCTGGCTCGTGCCTGGGCGTGGCTTGCTCATCCCCAGTCATCGAGCATGCTGTGTTGAGCGTCAACTCTACCCGATATCCTGCCACCGCAATCGTGTCATGCGAAGAAGGATATAAGCTGATTGGGGCTTCGTCATTGACGTGCCGAGCAGACGGCAGCTGGGGGAAGTTGCCATCATGTTTGTCACTGGGTGCAACGCCCACATCATCAGCAGCATCATCAGCAAGTGCAGAACCGATGACAACAACGACATTGACGAGCACCACCATGATCGTGGTGCCTGCTGGTTCATTTGATCTCCAATACCCAGATGACAAGCCAGCCTTCCGTGTCGTATTCTCCAAGGTGAAGGTCATCATTGGCGACATTGAGTACGCAGCATGCTCTGTGGGCTCGTCGGACAAGGACTGCTCCCAGGGCGAATTCGTCATCAGCTCCAAAGCAAGCGATGAAAGAATGGTGCAGGTCACCTGGCGTCCCACGGACCCGAGGCAGACGCAGCGCCTCAACGGTCTTGTCTTCCACCTGAGTGGTGGCTCCATCAGCGTCGTCACCGTTCTGAACTCGTTCCCCAACGTGTCGGCGATGGTTGGGTTTTCAGCCGACGCCATCGTCTCAAACGCCGCTACTTCTTTCCACTGCACACGTTTGCTCCTCACTGACACTTCCGCCAAATCAACCGACCAGCTCGTCTTCTTTGACCTGCACATCCAAGCCGGGATTGCACCAGCTGCTGAGGGCAGCTTCTCTCGCACTACACAATGTGAAGAGCTCCCACCTCCAGCTTCAGCACAAGCAACAACAACAACAACAACAACAACAACTGAAACAACAACAACAACAACAACAACAACAACAACTTCTGCAACAGCAACAACAACAACAACTGAAACAACAACTTCTGCAACAACAACAACCACAACAACAACAACTTCTGCAACAGCAACAACATCAACAACAACAACAACAACATCTGCAACAACAACAACAACAACAACAACAACAACAACAACAACTGAAACAACAACTTCTGCAACAACAACAACCACAACAACAACAACAACAACAACTGAAACAACAACTTCTGCAACAACAACAACCACAACAACAACAACAACCACAACAACAACAACTTCTGCAACAGCAACAACATCAACAACAACAACAACATCTGCAACAACAACAACAACAACAACAACAGCCAATATCTCCACGAGCGCTGCAAATCCGAGCCAAACTAGCAACGCAAGGTTGGAGAGCTTGTGTACAGGTACATATGTGCTGTTGTGGATTTTGAGCATCTCTGTGACGAATCGTTGTTCACACCTGACTTCCCTTTCTGCCATTCTTGTCTGCGAAACGCAGCTCGTCCATATCATGGAAGCTTGCATTTGGCTTGGTTGCAGGCGTCCTGGGCATTGTATTTGTAGTTGCGATAGTGGTTTTGCGTCGAAGGCGTGGAGGACGCGTCTCACTTCAGACCAATGTGTGACACCAGCTCCTGTTGCGTAAATGTGTGTTTGTGTGTTTGGGTGACCACGGCCACTATTCTTCCCAACCCTTGCTAGCGATTCTCACACCGGTTGATTTGTCGCGAATTCCCTGCGTGCGTGTGCTTGAATTACAACAGCAACATCAGCAGCAACACCAGGCGGACGTTCGTGGGCCACGAACAGGTATGCTTGACCACCCTGCACACTGCTTTGTCATACTCACTGACGTGTTGTTGATTGTGCTAGCCCAACATGTCATCAAACTTCTGACTTTCGTTTGCACGCACGTGCCTAATTTGGTCATGCTGTCTTGTGCGCTAGGGTTGAGTCTGTATGAGAATCCAACCTTCGGCGTCGGAGATGCTGGGACAGATGAATCCGATGAGGCCGGTGCCCCAACATACGATACAATCGAGTTTGCTGGATCAGACCCAGACTACGATAACCTGGAACCTGAGCACACACTTGCCTCCACAATAGGCCTCGGGCTTCCGCCTCCCATTCATGCACCACGTGCTTCGTCGCCTGACCCAGTCTACGAAGAAGTTTGTGATCATCTCGCCAGTGGCAGCAGGGCTGTTTCGGTGTCCGAACCTGGTGCTCGCCCAAAACACGTGTGGAGTACCAATGACTATGATATGACAGGCTGATGAAGCATGCAGAGATTCAAAGAAGCTCCAGGCCGCCGAGACAGAGATATTGTTGAGTGTGTGTTGCCTTCTTTTACGATACTGGATGAGTGACGGTTTGCTTGCTTTTGATCACACAGTATGTTGTCCTTGCGCTTCTGTTTCCAGATTTCTAGCGTGTGTGCGATGGCGAACATTATATAGTTCTCTCTCTCTCTCTCTCTCTTCAGCGCCTTTATCAGTTTATTTCACCCTCAACTCGTTCACCTTGCGTTGCTCTTCGTATTTCCTCATTTCGTTGATGTTCCCACTCCTCACCCATCTCATGCCGCCTGTAGACGATTTGCAAGTTATTCATGTCACAACACCCTGCGCGTGCGCCCCCCCCCCCCAAAAAAAAATCATTGTTCGATTTGTTCCACTCCCTTGCCTTTCCTTCCGTCTTTCCTTCCTTGCTTTCTTTCCATTTTCCCTGCGCTGTATGTACTTCGAACGAACCAGCAAGCGCGAACGAAACGAACGCCCGCAAGTTGATACTTTGATACCCCCCATACACAGCACACACACAACACGCCTCTCGCATGTACGAACATCATCCTCACAACCTCTCTCTCTCTCTCTCTCTCTCTCTCTCTCTCTCTCTCTCTCTCTCTCTCTCTCTCTCTCTCTGTACACAGCATCATCATGGATGAGAGCCTGCACATTACACGGCACTGGCCAATCGTGACGATGCCCATAGTGTATGTAGTGATGATGATGATGTTTGGTGGTGGTGTGAAGGTGAAAATGTGAATTGTCAACGTCAACGAGTGCTGTAGTGTGTAACCTCCTTCGAGTGTGCTTTTTTTCATGACGGCCACAATCAGCGCTTACGCCCTCTGCATAGCAAGCCGCACCACCCCTACATCACCGTCATGGCGCTCATAGGATCAATCATCCTATCATCGCTTGCTGACAACTCTTCATCAGCATCACAACTGCCTCGCAACAACGCTCACGGACCTTGAAGCTCCTCCTCAACTCTTCTCGCTTCAAGCAGCATAAACAGTAGTTGGCGACGTGTCCGCTTCCAACCACCCCACCACACGCCATTCAACATCAACACCACCCCACTTCACCTCTCACTCTCACTCACACACACACACACTCACGTCGAGTGCATCGACGATTGTTATGGGCAAGAAAGGAAAGAAGAAGTGAGTCCCCACCCCCACCGCTCAGGGCATGCGTTGTGCATGGTTCATGTCCTTTTCGTGTCCAAGTTGGTTGCTCACCTCTCTGACAACACCACACCACACGCAACGCAACGCAACGCAACACACCACACCACGACACACGCTGTTTGCGTGCGATCAGGAATCGCGGTGGCGGAAAGTCGCCAGCGCAGCGGGTAAGCTTCACAACACCTCCCCCAACGCACTCTGCTGTCGACCTGCCACTGCACCTTCCCTTCACGTTGCACGTGAACACACGTGAACACACGTGAACGCACGTGAACACACGTGAACACACGTGAATACAGCACTCACCACGCTCGTGTGCCCATTTGACAGATGCAGCAGCGACGCACACGCAGCAAGTCCGAGCCATCCGCAGAGCGCGATGACAAGAAGTGAGAAGCCTCGATGTGCCACATAATGTGTTGTGTGTTTGTTGAAGCTTCAGGCTGTGTTCAGCCCGTGCAAAACTCGTGCACTTGGTGCATGACACATCACATCCTTTGCTTACCACACACACACACACACACACACACACACACACACACACACACACACACACACACACACACACACACACACACACATACATGTACACACACTCACCCCCCCCCCCCCCCCCCCCAAAAAAAAAAAGAAAAGGAGAAAAAGAGTTTCCTTTTAATTGTAAGGGGAAACAAGACAAATTCATCCGGCCCCGGGCCCGCCCCCGAAAAAAAAAGGAAATTGTTTTGTTGTGTTCAAAGGCCTGGGGGGCTGCGCCCTGGGGATTGTACATTGTGGGGGGGGCGCACGGGGGTTTTGTGGCATAGA
>NW_004754932.1:694579-733460 GCF_000188695.1 Salpingoeca rosetta | reverse complement strand
CCTTTACTTACCACACACACACAAACACACACACACACACACACACATGTACATACACTCACCCCCCCCCAACACACACACACGCCTGTGTAGACACGTTGCCTTCAAGTTGTCGGACAACACAGTCCATCTCATCTCGCCTCAGCTACCCCTCCGCAAATAGTGAGTACTTGCTTGCCTTGTCCAAGCGCCTTGCGGCTGCACTCGTGATTTTGCACTTGTGTGCGTGCCTCACGTGGTTTTGCTCACCAAACACTGCGCACCATCCCTCATCGACACCAAGTGTCGAGCCCATCCCGCCACGGTTTGAGGGACCCGGTTTCAGCATCGAGGAGTATCTTCGCAACAACGGCCTTCTCGTTGGTCAGTCACAGCAGACAAACGAGAGGATGCTGGGTGGGAGCATGTCCAAATGTATCTGCTTCTGCTTTGCTGGTGCGCTGGCGCTTACGCCACCACAAACTCGTCGTTAAACCACACACACACACACACTCACACACACACACACTCACACACACTCACACACACACACTCACTCACACACACACTCATACACACACACTCACACACCCCTCCTTCTTTTGCAACATCGCGCACGTTGCGCTGATTTGCAGATATGCCCGCGTCGAAAGGGGCAGCAAAAGGGAGCAAAGGGAAAGGGAAAGGAAAGGGAAAAGGAAAGGGCAAGAAGCAGGGCCCAACAGCCGTGTACGTGTTTCACCAGGAGGACCTGCATGAACCCCACCTGCACATGCGGCCGGCGAAGTCGGTGCTCAAGTCTAGCAGCGGCTCGGACACGCACGATGACAGCGAAGGCTACCACGCTGCTGACGACAACGGTCGCAAGAAGCAAGTGCGCAAGAAGAAAAAGAAGAACAAGAACAAGAAAGGCCAACAGGACCAGGCCCACGAAAACGGGCAAGTCCCTGCCGATGTGAACGGCAGCGGCGGACCATCCCGCCATACCGACACCGACGAAGAGGCTGCGGAGGCAGAGGAGCAGTGTGGCAGGGCGGAAGATGCCCAGCACCAGCAGCAAAAGCAACAGCAGAAACAGCAGCAAAAACAGCGAGAGGAAGAAGAGGAGGAGAAGCTGATTCGCGATGGCTGGCAGGTGCAAGGGCGAAAGCAGAAGCGCAAACAAGAGAGCAAGCAGGCGCTACCACACATGCCCCCAGCAGCCGCAGCCGCACCAACGCACACCAAGCTGCAAGGCAACAAGCAGCTGCAAGAAACCGAGCAGCACAGACAGCAGTCGCCACCGCCAAGCGAGAAGCCAGCTCTCGCCAGCAGCAGTGACGCTCGCAGCGAATCAAATACAGAGGTGCAGGACAAGCGTCACAACACTACGGTCACTGACGATGGTGGTGATGGCGATGATGAGCGACCGAGAATGGTGCAGCCTGAGGCGACACCATCACGCCTTCCGCTGCACCAGCGCATGTGGAACCGCCACGCACATGACCACGATGATGATGATGACGATGATGATGATGATGACACGGAGGGAGAGGACGGTGTTGTGGGCGAGATGTCTGACTTGGCGCGGCAGCTTGCACTCGGAGGCCGGGGCGCTGTGTCTGCACCGCGCGCACACACGCAGCGGACACACGCGCGCATGCGCAGCCGCTCGCGCTCGCCGACATCGCCACTGGCGCATCACCAGCGCAGCGCGTGGGGCCACGCGGAGGACGGAGACGACGAAGCTGAAGACGAAGAGGCCCAAGGTCACCACGCTGACGGTCGTGGGGGTGGAGATTCTGCAAGGCGTGAGGCTGCGGAGGAACATGCTGAGCGTGATCAAGAGCGTGATGGCACAGATGACCTTGGCGGGCACAAGACCGTGGATGAAGAGAAGCAGAGTGCCAGTCGCCCCATTGTGGCGCAGGCCGAGAACGCAAACACACCGCCACCAACAAACGCAGCAACAGCAACAGCCGCAACACCACCATCATCCACAGCCACAGTTCCAACAACTACAGCCACGACAGAGGCACCGCTGTCCATCGATGAGCAGTTGCAAGGCAAACCAGTTGCCTTCCTCGTCGAATTCGCCCACCACGATTGGTACGTGTGCGCGTGTGTGCGTTCGTGCGCGTGTGTGCGTTCGTGCGCTTATGTGCGTGGGTGTATGTCGCGAAGGTGAGTTTTTGTTCAGTTCAATAACAACCTCACGTGATGCCTTACCAAACCAACACACCACTCGCGTGCTTGCTGATGACAGGACGGATGAGAACGACAGCGTGCTGCTGTCGCTGTTTCTGGACGCCACGCGCTTCAAGGTGTACTTTGCGCCTGGCGAAGTGTGCGTTCGCTTCAAGTCCTTCAACCCCACCCAGTACAGCACAAGCTGCACACCCAAGACGCCTCTCATGTGGCGCTGCGCCTTGTTCGGTGAGAGCACAAGTCACACGCCCCTTTGTGCAGCGGGGCTGTTACGTTTGCTTTGTCGCACACACTTGACTTGCACACATGACTTGCACACTCAGTCACACTCATTCACACACGCTTGACACACACCGACACACACACACACACACTCTCTCTCACACACACACACTTGACACACACACATATACACACTTGACACACACATACACACACACACACACACCGGCACACTCTCACACACACACACACACACACACACACACACACACACACACACACACACAACACACCCACAACACACACACACACACACACACACACACACACACACACACACATCCGGGCGCCGCTTTGCGCCATAACAACCTCACGTGATGCCTTACCAAACCAACACACCACTCGCGTGCTTGCTGATGACAGGACGGATGAGAACGACAGCGTGCTGCTGTCGCTGTTTCTGGACGCCACGCGCTTCAAGGTGTACTTTGCGCCTGGCGAAGTGTGCGTTCGCTTCAAGTCCTTCAACCCCACCCAGTACAGCACAAGCTGCACACCCAAGACGCCTCTCATGTGGCGCTGCGCCTTGTTCGGTGAGAGCACAAGTCACACGCCCCTTTGTGCAGCGGGGCTGTTACGTTTGCTTTGTCGCACACACTTGACTTGCACACATGACTTGCACACTCAGTCACACTCATTCACACACGCTTGACACACACCGACACACACACACACACACTCTCTCTCACACACACACACTTGACACACACACATATACACACTTGACACACACATACACACACACACACACACCGGCACACTCTCACACACACACACACACACACACACACACACACACACACACACACACACACACACACCCACACACACACACACACACACACACACACACACACACACACACACACACGCACGCACGCACACACCGGCACACTGACTCACTCAATCCCCCTCCCCCTTTCCCACAGCGCGAATCGACCCTGAGGCATCGCGGGTGCTGCCCACCAGCAGAAATGGGGTGGTGAGAATACGACTGGTGAAAGACAAGCAACCACAACAGCAAATACGATGGTCGCAGCTCGAAGGAACAGGCACCGCCACCGCCAACACTGAACACATAGAACCAACTACAGCATCGTCGAGCACAGTCACGGCGCCAACTGCAGCCGTCGAGGAGAAGGGTGACATGTACGCCCTGTTGGAAGAAGTGAGTGGTGAAGTCACGCGAACGGCACAGGCCTTGATGACGCAGAGTGGTGGTGGTGATGGTGCAGCACCAGCCACCGCAACAGCAAGCACCACGACCACAACCAGCAGTACTTCAGTCACGGAAACAATGTCCGCGTTGAGCAACACGGTCGCAGCAGCTGCCAGCAGCACTGTGACAGCCACCACGACGGTGACAAGTCAACGTGCACCTTTGTCGTCCGCAAGTACCAACACGAAGGTACACGCTGAAACGACTACAACAGTGGCAGCGACAGCGACAGCCACTGCGCTTGAAGCCAACGCATCCCTGCGGCAAGACGGCGCCGATGAAGATGAGGCGCAGCTGTTGCCTGTGAGCAAACGCGGCGTGCTGGACCTGTATGCCACCTGGCGCGAGCGGCAGGACTCCATGCGCACTAGGGACACACTCGTACTGCAGCACCACCAGCAGCCGAGCGGCGGGGCAAGCAGCGAAGATGATGGAGATGGCGCATGGGCGGGCCCGACGCGCGTACTCGTTGCGCAGAAGCCGGCCTATGCTGGCATTTCGGGCCTGTTCAATCTCCGCCAGACATGTTTTGTCAACTGCGTGCTGCAGTGCCTGTTCCACAGCGCGGCGTTTGTGGACGCGTTTCGCACCCGGCCCTTGCGAGAGCTTGTGCCGGCGTGGAAGAAGCCAGCAGACAAGAAGCTTGCCGTTGTTCGCGAATTCGTGCGCATCTGTGAGTGTGCTGCAGGCAGGGCATGAGTGTTGTCCTGTCTGCGCGTGACTTGCTCATTCCTGTGTATCTGTGTGACTTGCTTGGTCGTGCATGCTCGCCATCTTTTTCAAATGTACGCGTTGCGCTCTCGTTGCATTCAACCCAGCTCCCGCTTCCTTCCTTGGTCATCATACGCGCCTCCCTTGTGCTAGTTATGCCACCTGCACTCACTTTCCAACACACACACACACAATGTGTCCATGTGCTGCAGGCGAGGAAGTGTGGGAGGCGCTGACGCCCGTGGTGAATGCGCGGGATCTGGTGGTGCACCTGATTCGGGCGGTGCCAGACTTCAACATGCTGATACAGCAGGATGCCCATGAGTTTCTTGAGCTGTTTCTGGACACGCTGCACGAGGGCATGAACAAGGTGCAGAAGAAACCCTATGTGCAGAATAAGGACGTGACGGCCGGCGACAGCGAGCACGAGGCCGCGCTGGAGGTGTGGCGAAATTTCCGCGCCAGGGAGGACTCGCACGTGATTGACGTGTTTCAGGGGCAGCTGCGCTCTTGTGTCACATGCAAGCACTGCAACCACTCCTCCGTCACGTTTGACCCATTCCGGTGCGTGTGCGCGGGTACTTTGGGTGCGACAGCAGTCGTGTATGAGTGCGTGTGTGTGTGCATGTGCGTGTGTGCGTGTGTGTGCACGTGCGTGCGTGTGTGCGTGCACGTGTGCGTGCGTGTGTGCGTGTGTGTGCACGTGTGTGCGTGTGTGTGTGCGTTTATGTGTACGTACGTGCATGTGTAGGTGTGCCTGCCTGCATTGCCCACCAACGGCTTACCTGCCACCATGGTTTTTTGCTCCCTTATGACTATTCTGCACCTCGTTTTGAAGGTCGCTGAGCTTGTCAATCGCTGAGCCGTGCAAACAGAAGATCTTGCACGTCTTTGACACCGATATGTCGCACGTCACGTCTGCGCAAGTGCGCATTCATCCCATGGCAACGGTACGATGTGGTCATGGTGTGCACGGACACCCTTCCTCTCTTACGAACCATGCATCAGGCAACACTCGCCTATCCGCGCGCATGCACATGCACACGCACACGCACGTGTGCATCCACATCCACATGTACACACCACACGCACTCATATTTTGCCCGCTCCCCCTTGTCCACCACACACACACATCATCATCATCATCATCATCATCATCATCATTATCATCATCATCATCATCATCATCATCATCATCATCATCATCATCATCATCATCATCATCATCATCATCATCATCATCATCATCATCATCATCATCATCATCATCGTCATCATCATCACCATCATCATCATCTCCTCTTCCTTCCTTTCATTCTGTTTGCAGGCATCTGAGCTGCTGGCGCAGTGCGGCATCGCGCGAGAAGAGCAGCCTGTGCTTGTGGTGTGCACATCCCAGGGCGAGGTGAAGGACGTGTGCAGCGGTGATGATTGTGTGTACGCTTCTGTCACCCCGACACGGCACTTGTTCGCCTGCTTCCCTCGTCCAACATCCATCGAGCAAGGAGAACAAGAAGAGGATGCGGTAGAGCATGTTGAGGGCAAGCAAGGCACGATCGAGGCGCAGCAGGAGCAGCAGCAGCAGTTGAGTGTGGTGGTGACGACCCGTGCACGCCGTAGTGTGCCGCTGGCCAAGTGCCATGCCTGCGCCACCCTGGCGGAGCACGCGACTGGCGCCTTGAAGCGGTGTGCGCGGTGCAAGCAGGTCTGCTACTGCTCCACGGCGTGTCAGCAGTCGCACTGGCCACAGCACAAGTCCTCCTGTCGTGCAGCAGCACCACAGCCCGTGGGCCGTCCGACCGTGCTCACCCTCACGACTTCAGCGTCTTCATTTGACGCGACCACAGTGAAGCGCGCCCTGGCCTCCAGTGCACGCCAGGCGCTCGCACTGCAACTGCAACAGACAGCGGTGTCGCAGCAGCAGCAGCAGCAACAGCAGCAACAGCCTGCGAACGAGTGCAGCAGCAACAACGCTGACAACGCTGACAACGCTGACAACGCTGAGTGGGATGTGGCTTCGATTGAGGGTTTCCTGGCTGCCCTGAGCAAATCTCGCGCCCAGGTCCGCGTCGCATCAACGACCGACAGGAGCAGCGGCAGCAGCAATAGCAACAGTAGCGGGTCCATGATGGACGTTGACAAGGCGCTTGCCAAAGGGCATGACGCTGTGTGGCAGGCTGTCGTTGACTTTGGCGTTGTCACCGATGCTCCGATTGGCGAGAACCAGCAGCTGCTTGAGTTGGCACTGGCTGCCGCTGCGGGGGACGCGTGCCCGCCGGCACCGGCGTCCTTCTACGATGACGTGACGCTGGAGGAGTGTCTGCGCCAGTTCTCCAAGACGGAGCACCTGGGTGAGCAGGACCACTGGTACTGCAGCAGGTGCAAGAAGCCGCGCCCGGCGACCAAGGAGCTCACCGTGCACCGCGCGCCAAGCACGCTTGTGCTGCAGCTGAAGCGGTTCAAGAAGCCCGGCGAGTCGATGACGCTGATGGACCAGGCGCGGCTGAAGATGGACAACCGGGTGAAGGTGCCGCCCCTGCTGGACATGTCGCACTACGCCTGCGCGTTTGGTGGCGGTGAGGCCGTCTCGCGTGAGGGCAGTTGCTCCCCTGATGTGGTTGGCGACAGTGGCGTTGCCGATGTTGATGGTGATGACAGCGTTGGTGTGGAGGGCAGCGTTTGTGGTGTTGGCGGTGTTGTTGACGGTGGTGACAGTGTTGTTGATGGTGGCGACAGTGGTGGCGTCGCACACAAGACAGCGCCGTCGCCACATATGTATGAATTGTATGGCGTGATTGACCACTATGGCCTGCTTGTTGCTGGCCACTACACTGCGTCTGTTCGCCATGCTTCCAGTGGCAAGTGGTACCGCTTTGATGACGAACACGTGACGCCTCTGCCATCTGTGGATGCCGCGGTCAAAGACCGCTCGGCCGCTTCCATTCTTTTCTTCGTGCGCAAGGATGGTGATGGCCACGGTGAAGCAGATGGAGCACGCGAATAAACACGTGGCAAACTGCAGGCCATGCACATGCACACATGATGTGAGCGCACGACAACCACACATGCACGAACACATGCACACACGTACACGAGTACGAGTGCACTCATTCCCAACAACAACGCCAAATCCTGTTTGCGACAGCACAAAATTCACGCCCGCGTTGAAAGTGTCAATTTTGACAGGTTGCGTCCTGCCGCGAAAATTTCGAACAGCAGCAAACAACCACCATCAACACCACATCCACAAACACACACCACGACATCCACATCCACACACAACCACCTCTGTCGACCACATACATCCATCATGGCTGACGTGTCGACGCCTGCGCCAAAGAGGGACCGTCGCCGAGTGAGCATTGTGGCTCACCGTCGCGCTCTTGGATCACCGCGATCGCCCATGACGCCAGGGGCCAAGTTCCGTGGCAACAACGACAAGCTGGAGAAGCTTGCTCGTCGCCGCTCCATGGCCATGCAAGTGGCAGAGAAGAAGATGAACACCAGCCCCTTCAAAGCACCGCCTCCAAACAACCTCCGGTGTGTGTGTGCGTGTGTGTGTGTGCGTGTGTTTGATTGTGAAGTCGTTTCGTAGCCGTGGTGTGGAGTTGTGTTGTTGCATGTGTCTGTTGATGTGTGCGTATTTGTCGACGTGGGTGATTGTTGTACTTCCTGTTGTGCATAAACTCTTCTTTCTCCCATAGCACCTTGCTAACACACACACACACACACACACACACACACACACACACACGCACGCACACACACGCACGCACACACACACACACACACGCACACACACACACATTCACACACACACATTCACACACACACACACACACGCACACACACACATTCACACACATACCCTTCCGTCATCAAAACAGCGCGGGGGTGCCGCCAAAACCAAACCAAACTGCACAGGTTGCCTCGGGCATGAGTGCCAGCCAACTGACAGACTTGTACGCCAATTGCATCAAGATGTGCAGCGAGAACGTGAGTTTTGGTCTTGACCACGAATGCAATCGCAAGCACTTGCGTGCATGCTCTTGTTTGTATTTGCGTTTCTGCACACATCTGCTGTTCTTGTCGGTTTCACGTGGAACTGAAACATGCCTCGCGCTCGTCATCTCGCCCGACATAACACTTGTTTCTGCTGCCTTTCGTTCACGTGCGCACACTCCTGCGTTGAGACAGAAAATCAACCAAAAGAACTCCTGGGAGCTGCCACTCATCGACTACATCACAGATGTCATGTCTGCACGCCCGGGCGAGCTGACCAACTTTCAGGTCGGTATGATGTATGCGATCGAGGAGTGTATGTGAGTGTGTGAATGAGCGTGTGTGTGGGTGTGCGAGTGTGCGAGTGTGCGAGTGTGCGAGCGCGTGTGAGTGAGTGAGTGTGTGTGTGTGTGTGTGTGTGTGTGAGTGTGAGTGTGTGAGTGTGTGTGCAAGTGTGTGTGATTGATTGGGTACGTGAGTAAGCGAGCAACATATTTGCTGGTGTTTGTGCGAGCCCCATCTTGCTGGACCTGTGTGCGTTGCGTCGCTGTACCGCATCACCGCACCTTCATTCATCGTCGTTGCTGCGATAACTTTGCTCAGATGGCCAGTGTGACGCTGGACGCAAGCGTGAAGATCTACTCTTGCCGTGTCGACTCCATCCATTCAGAGGCGTACAAGGTCCTGGGCGGCATCAGCCGTTCCGATAAGAAGGCAGGGGCCCTCACGGACAACCATGACGACGACGAAGACGATGACGAGAATGGCGGGAAGAAGAAGCGCAAGCGCCGCGTGAGTTGGTTGTCAACTTGCTGCACTCATTTGCTTGTGTGTAGACTGGTGTGCGTACATATTTGCGTTTTGTGTATCTGAATCTGTGTGTGTATGTGAATCTGTGTGTGCATGTGCGTGCGTGTTTGCGGTTGTGACTGATATTGTAGGCCTGTTATTTCCCTTCGTCTTGTCTGAAGCACTGGGTTGCCCATGTACCTCCTTTCTCTCATCCTCTATATGTAACTTTTGGTGCTCCATGAATGATGCTTTCACCATCAACCCTTGTGAAAATGTCAGGCCCGCGCCGTCAACACACTCGAGAGCAACCCAGCCTCGCTCAACGTCAAGAAGTTTGATCTCCAGTTTGACGTGGACCCGCTCTTCAAGCAGGTTTGTGTGCATGCTTGCAACTGCGTTCGTCAGCATCACCCCACATCGACGAAGCACACACACACACATGCACGCATACACACACATGCACACATACACACACACTCACACATACATACACACACATACACACACACTCACACACACACACATGCACACACACACACACAGTCTTTCACTCAGTAACACTCACCACTTGTGATCGTGCACTTGCTGCTCCCACATTGACCAAATGGCAGACCTCTGCTGCGTTTGACGAGGGCGGTGCACGCGGGCTGCTGCTGAACCACCTGACTGTTGATGAGACCGGCACGCTGGTCTTTGACTCGCAGGGTGGCGACTTCAAGTACGACAAGCAGGACCCAGACATTCCCGACGAAGCGTATGAGTCGCTCTTCGGTGAGTCTCGGGCGGCGGCTCTGTGTTGCTGTGCTTGTGCTCCACCATGCTACACCACGCCACGCCATGCTTGCAAGCTCTCAGTGCAACGTGGGATTTGGTGTGAATGAGTGAATTGCTGTTGGTGGACACACTATCGTATGCACACAGCTGGCACACCCGCACCTTACGCTCGCTTGCATTCATGTGTGTTTGAACGAAAAAGGCGAGTGGAAGCAAGAAGTCGAGGACTTTGAGTCGCTGCAGATCTGCCCGAGCTTGGCTGACTTTGTGTTCATGGGTTGGGAGCCCACTGTGAACGGCGGCGGCGACGATGCAGAGACAGTTGGTGCGTGCGACAACAGCAGTGGTAGGGTTGGGCATGCAGTGCGTGTGCACCGCAATCGCTGTGTCATTCTCGAGCAGTGCCAGCCTCAAGGCATTCCACACGACACACCATTTTGTTCTGTGACTACATCAAAATCACACACGCACACTATCACTATCACTGACACGCAAATTGGCACCCACATACTCACCTGTTCCCCGCCCTCACGCACACACACACATGCACACACACTCACACATGCACACACTCACACACACGCACACACGCACGCACACACGCACGCACACACTCGCGCAGCGGTGACAGGGCAGAAGCAGCAGCAGCAACGCGTTCCCGCCACTCCCATGAAGGTCAACATGAATGCCGAGGGTGGCTTCAACCTGAACCAATCAGGTATCAGGAATGCAGCACTGAATGAAATATGCACGCTTAGTCTTCTTGCTCCTCCGTGATATCTGGTACACTGCACGGAGATGGTTGACCTTGGACTCGCGCACTCACGCGTGCTGATATCTGCCTGTGCTGATGGACAGATGATGATGGAGACGACTTTTATGACGCGTTTGCGGATGCGTTTGAGGACACGATGATTGCAGGCGGTGATGACAACAATGTCACTCGCATCGCCGCCCAATCGCGCGCAGCAAAGCCAGCTCTGGTGGGTTCAATCACGTGTGGACAATGTATGTTCATAGGCGACCCATTTGCTTGCATTTACGCACATCCACACACACTTGCACACACATGCACACACATCCATGTACACATACACGCAGCTGTTCCTCACACTGTTATCTCCACCATTGTTCCCTCCTGTTTTTTTCTTTGTCAAGGGTTTGGCGCCCTTTTCCCAGGCAATGACGCTGGCGCTGCAGGATGGGACAACGTCGGAGTACTCGTACTTCAATGAAGCCGCAATGAAGAACTGGGCCGGTCCATCGCACTGGAAATTCCAAAAGAAGACAGGTGCATATGTGTGTATTTGTGTGTGTATGTTTGTGTGTGTGTGTGTGTATTTGTGTGTGTGTGTGTGTTTGTGTGTGTGTGTATTTGTGTTTGTGTTTGTGTGTGTGTGTATTTGTGTTTGTGTGTGTGTGTGTGTGTTTGTGTTTGTGTGTGCGCGTGCGTGTGCGTGTATGTGTGTGCGTGTGTACATTCATGTGCCTTTCATAACCGAGAACGAGAACAGCAGGGTAAACTTCACCATGAACGTGCTAATGCCAGTACCTCACACGGTTTGCTTCTCGCCTCACATGCACGTATGTTGCAGAGAAAAAGGGTGACGACAAAGCGTCCCAGTCAAAGAAGAAGAAGAAGGAAAAGTTCTTCATTGACTTTGATGGCGAGGCACCCGATTGGACAGCGTGCTTTGCCACGAGCAGGGCGGCAACCACGCTTGCCAAAAGCACACTCAGCCGCAAACCTGAGGAGTTCCTGCTCCCAGTTGATGTGCAATACAAGTTGGAGTCGCTCACCAAGCTCTTCACAAACCCAGCCATGCGGGTATGTCGCGCGCGCGTGTGTGTATTTGTGTGTGTGTGCGTGCGTGTGCGTGTGTGTTTGTGTGTGTGTGTGTGTGTTGTGTGTGTGTGCGTGTGTGTGCGTGTTTGCGACAATGAACGTGTGGAGGGAATCGTCGAGGGGACTGCAGCAATGTGTCCGTGCTCAGCCACACCACGTCAATGTTAGCTTCCTCACCACGACCATGTGCTGCATCGACACATGTGCAGATTGTTCGCAAGAGCGACGACGCCTCGGACGATTACAGCGGCGGCGACGCGCAATGGTGAGAGAGGTCACATGACGGCGGCAGTGTTGTTGGAGAGCGTAAACGTTTCAACTCATGTCCAAACCAAATGGAAAACGTGGATGTTCAAACATGGTGCAGTGCACTGGCATTTCTCGTGCTGGGCTACGTTCTTCTTCTTCTTCTTCTTCTTCTTCTTCTTCTTCTTCTTCTTCTTGCTCTCATTGCATGTTCGGCATTTCTCCTCGTGTACACGCATGACAGGTATGACTACAACAACCCGAACGACGCCAACAACTTTTGTGGATTTGGTGACGGTACGATCTCACATGCGCAACACCACCCAACAGCTTGCTTTCTGCCGAGACTCTTGTTCGACGAGTGCACCCAACTCACTCACTCACACTCTCTGACTGCCTCTTTCTCGTTCATTCACACACACACTCACAAACACACACGCACGCACACGCACACGCACACTCACTCCCTCACACTCACACACTCATTCACACACTCACTTACGCGCCATCTACCGCTTTGCGGCGCGGTTGGTGATAGGAGCCGCGTTTGCTGAGCACGAGGATGATGGCGCGGACTTTGGCGGTGATGACGGCGCTGACAACTGGAGCGATACAGAGCAAGCGCAAGGGCCAGCACGCGGGCTTGAGCCTGGCGAAAGTGGAGCTCATGCAGGCAACATATCTGCACTGTTGCAGCGCGCACGCCCATCCCAATTCTCCCTCATTGACGAGCCAACAAAGGCACAAAAGGTGCGTGCGTGTGTGTGTGCGTGTGCGTGCGTGCGTGTGTGTATGTGTGTGCAGGCTGTTTTATCGTGCTGGGTTGGCGAGTCACTTTCTGTATTGTGGGGATCAAGGTTGTTGCTGTAACAGGTGCCCTAACCCTTCTGCCCACATGACTGCATCATTTCTCCTTCTCCTTCTTCTTCTTCTTCTTCTTCGTCTTCTTCTTCTTCTTCTTCTTCTCTTCTTCTTCTTCTTCTTCTTCTTCTTCTTCTTCTTCTTCTTCTTCTTCTTCTTCTTCTTCTTCTTCTTCTTCTTCTTCTTCTTCTTCTTCTTCTTCTTCTTCTTCTTCTTCTTCTTCTTCTTCTTCTTCTTCTTCTTCTTCTTCTTCTTCTTCTTCTTCTTCTTCTTCTTCTTCTTCTTCTTCTTCTTCTTCTTCTTCTTCTTCTTCTTCTTCTTCTTCTTCTTCTTCTTCTTCTTCTTCTTCTTCTTCTTCTTCTTCTTCTTCTTCTTCTTCTTCGTCCTCCTTTTTCTAGATCCACATCAACTATGCCAAACAAGCCAAGCGCATTAATGTGAAGCAAGTCAAGTCCTCCATGTGGTCAAAGCTGACGACGGCGCCGGAAGAGCATGACGATCAGGTGTGGCACGTGTGTATGTGTATGTGGGGTGTACTTGTGTGTGTACGTGTGCGTGTGTGTATGTGTGTATGTGTGTGTTCGTTGTGTTTGGCGCTGCCTGTTGGCAATGCGCAACAATGCCTGTGTTCACGCTTGGTGGTAGTTTGGTTCTTTTCCTTCGTGGCTGACATGATATGTGTTGCGTGTTTCTTGGGGACGGCGTTCAGGAGAACGGCGAGAGCAGTCACAACGTGGTTGAGTCCGCGTACGGACAGAAGTTCACGGACGTCACAAAGCAGCAGTCGTTTGCCGAGATTGTTAGCGGTACGTCACGGCTAGAAGCTCACGTCTTCTTCTCTCTCATACACACCAACCAAACACGTTCAATGCGCAGCAATTCCCATTTCACTGCACTGCGTGCCTGCCCCTGTCTGGCGGTCCTTTCTTTCTCTTTCATTCCGCCTTGCCCTGCTTTGTCATTCCGTTTTGCCCTCCTCCCTCCCTCTGTCTCCCCTCCTCTCTCTCTCTCTCTCACACACACCTTCACACACACACACACACACACTCACACCTTCACACACACACACACACACACTTACACACTTACACTCACACTCACACACTCACACCTTCACACACACATTCACATACTTACACACTTCCACTCACACATACTCTCTCCCTTGCTTTTCCCCTCTCTCTGCCTGCAGACGTGCCGAAAATGGTTCCGCAACAAATGGGCGAGCAGCTCTCTGTGCCCATCATGTTTGTGTGCTTGCTTCACCTGGCCAATGAGAAGCATCTCAAGATCACGGGCGACACCACTGACGCCCTCAGCATGGACGACCTCGCCATCATCCAAGGCTGAAGTGTGCGCGTGTGCGTATGTGTGTGCATGTGTGAGTATGTGTGTGTATGTATGTGTGTGCATGTGTGCATGTGTGCGTGTGTGCGTGTGTGTGTTGAAACTGCCTTGCTTGCTTGCTGTCGTTCTGTGCGTCTCTTTGAGTGTGTCCGCGTTACAAAGTCATGCGAAAGTAGCCACGCAGTGAGGCAGTGACGCGAGTCGTGTCTGGATGCTTGTGCTGCTACTTCATGTTGGCTTCCTTTCTTCGCTTCCTTTCTTCGCTTCCTTTGTCTTCTACTGTTGCGTGTTGTGGCAACCAGAGTGCAGAAAATTTGGTGTATCTTCATACAAATTTAAACTCGTCTTTGTGTCACAAGCCACGCCCACCGCCAGCCAGTGCCCGCACTTTCCTCTCCCTCTCGTGTCCAGCAAAGCACCCGTCCTTCTTTCCTTCCTTGCTCAACCTAACAAGCCCCCAAAGATGGCCGAGAGCTTCAACCACGGCTATGCCGGCGGGATGCGCAAGCCCCGCAAGTACAACATCGAGAACACCAACATTGCCATGCTTGGCACCGACCTGGAGAAGGCTGTTCGCCAGCAGGCCGCCGAGACGGAGAAGGCCGTACGTTGTGTGGTGCTGTTGTGTGTTGTGTTGTTTGTAGCGTGTTGTCGCATGTTGTGTTGGTGTGTGCTGTTGTGTGTTGTGTTGTTTGTAGCGTGGTGTGTTGCTATGTGTTGTGTTGTTGTGTTGTTGTGTGTCCTGTTGTTGTTGTGTTGTTGTGTGTCCTGTTGTTGTGTCGTTTTGTATTCATGTGGTCGTTAGGTTTGAAACTGCCTTGATGCGCTGTTGGTGAGAATGCGTGACACGACTGTGAACACAGGCGTGCAAGTTGTTTGTTTCGCTCACATTTTTTTTGCTCCACTTGCTTGGTGTGATGATGGCAGTGGCAGCAAGTCAACACCAAGAAGCCCACCTTGATGGTGTGGCGCATTGAGCAGTTCAAGGTCGTGGCCGTGGACAAGGAAGACTACGGCACCTTTTACGATGGTGACTCGTACATCATCCTCCACTCGTACTTCAAGGACGGCCAGGGCGCCCTCGTGTACGACGTACGTCAACGTGGATCTCGTGCTCTGTCTATCCTGCTGTTGTCGCCACTGTCGTTATCATCGGCATGTCAGTGGCTGTCATGTGCTCCTCCTTGCTCTGGCAATACATGGCTGCTGCCCTTCAGCTCGTTGCAACGACCACACACACACACACACACACACACATACGTACACACTCACACTCAATCACACACCCTCACACACACTCACACTCAATCACACATCCACACACACACCCTCACACACACACACTCACATACGTACTCACACACTCACTCACACGTTTGCTTGCTTGCCTTTCGTGCTTCAGATCCACTTCTGGATCGGCTCGCAGAGCTCCCAGGACGAGTACGGCACTGCCGCCTACAAGACGGTGCGTTGCTTGCCATTGGTGCCGTTGTCATGCTGCGGGTAATTTGCTGTGTGACACAGCCCAATGAAAGGTGCAGCTTGATTGAAGGTACAGCGCCCCTTTATACCCCCATCCTCCCTTTTGGGTTGCTTCCACATGCTTTGTTCCCCCCCCCAACCTGTCCCCACCACACCTCGCCTCCCGTTCTCATTCCATGCATGTCTCGCGCGCACATGCAAACAGGTTGAGCTTGACGACTTCCTTGGCGGCAAGGCGTGCCAATACCGCGAGGTGCAGGACCACGAGAGCCGCCGCTTCAAGTCCATCTTCCGCAGCATCATCGTCATGGAGGGCGGAGTCAGTAAGTCGACAGTTGCTCTCGAACGAGTTCACTGCTGTTGTACGTGCCGTCCTCATGCCATGATGACACTGCAGACTTTTGTTTTTGACTCAACATCATGTCACGCCCGCTCTTCACCTCTCCTCCGCTGTCAGCACTGCAGTGCTTTGCGTCATCACTTCAGCCGCTCACACCCTGCTGTTTCTTCACTCCACTTGCACCCGACCTGCGTCATGCTCTTCTCCTTGCCGTCTTCTCTCCCTCCCTCGTTTCCATCCAACACCCCTCCTCTCCTCTGCAGAGAGCGGGTTCCGCCACGTGAAGCCGCGCGAGTACCGCAACCGCCTGCTGCACATCAAGGGCAAGCTCAACACCATCGCCATGGAGGTTGCAATCTCCTGCGACTCGCTCAACGCCGGCGACTCGTTTGTCTTTGACGCGGGCCTCAACCTGTACGTGTGGCACGGCAAGAACGCAGGCATCATGGAGAAGACCAAGGCTGCAAACCTCGCGCAGGCGCTGGATGATTCGCGCGGCGGTATGGCCGTCCGCCACGTCTTTGACCAGGACGACCGCGACCACGACTTCTTCAAGGCCATGGGCGTCGAGAAGGGTGAGCCCCACGGAGCTGGAAGAGAGGGAGAGTGGTGGTGTGTGTGTGTGTGGGGGGGGGGGGTAGGTGTCTGTCTAGCGTGCGTGTGCGTGTGATCGTGTGATCGCGCGTGTGTATGCGTGAGTGTGTGAGACTCTGTGCTTCTGTTTCATGTGTGCGAAGAGCGTCGTGTGCATGCACCTCACATCTCAACAACAATGTCATCCACCCCCCCTGCCTCTTCCTCATCCCTCTTCTCTCCCACACGGACACGTGCAGGCGCGATCAAGGACAAGGACGAGGGCGGCAGCGATGCGCAGGTGACGATTGGCGAGAAGCGGCTGTTGCGGCTGTCGGACAGCGGCGGGTCCCTGCAGATGAACGAGGTGGCCAAGGGCGACGACATTCGTCGCGACATGCTCAACACCAAGGACGTCTTCATCCTCGGTGCGACACCCCATGCGTCGTGTTTGACGTTGGTTTCTGTGGTCTGCTTGTGAGGTGTGTTGTGTGCGTGTGTGTGTGTGTGTGTGTGTGTGTGTGTGTGTGTGTGTGTGTGTGTGTGTGTGTGTGTGCGTGTGTGCGTGTGTTGCACTTTGTGTGCATGTGCATTCCTTTTTGTGCGTGCGCTTTGTTGTGCGTGTGCCCTTTGTTGTGCGTGCGTGAGTGTGCGTGTGAGGTGAGCATGAGCACCTTGCCTTCATCGACGCCGTGTGCATGCGCAATCCCCGTTCCTCACACATGTACCCAAACATACTGGCCACGGCGTGTGTGGGTGCAGACGACGGGTACGAGATTATGGTGTGGGTTGGCCTTGAGGCGAGCATGGAGGAGCGGCGCCAGGCCCTCAACCGCGCAGCGGAGTACCTCAAGAGCAACGGCAAGCCCATGACCACCCCAATCTCAAAGATCTACGAGGGCGGCGAGAACGAGGTGTGTGTGTGTATATTTGAGGCTACCTCGGTTCTTAATGGTTCATTGACCAATGTTCCCTTCCTCTTCGTCTTCCTCACCACCACCACCACCACCAACCACCACCACCACCACCATTGCAGCTGTTTGAGGCTGCGTTTGAGGTTGGCGTGCGGTCTGGCGGCGACGCGGAGGCGATTGCCAACGCGTCTCGCTCCAAGGCCGTTGCCAGCAGCGCAACCGCCGGGTACAAGGGCTCTGGCGGGCCCGGCACCGTCGTCGACATGGACGCCCTCTACAAGTGAGACTTGCGCTGCATGTCTGGACGGGAGTGAGAGCGGGGGCAGAGGGGTATGTGTCGTCAGTTTGCGTATGGGCGCTCACTATCAGCTCCATTTTGTTGTTCACGCACTCACTCACTCACTCACTCACTCACTCACTCACTCACTCACTCTCTCACTCACTCACGCACTCACGCACTCACTCACTCACTCACTCACTCACTCACTCACTCACTCACGCACTCACTCACTCACGCACTCACGCACTCACTCTCTTCCCTCTATCCACGCACCCGACATACACACTCGCACTGCCCTTTCTCCGTTGTCCACTGCAGCCAGAACGGGGTCGACCCTGCCCAGTGGGGCGGACGCGGCAAGGCGCCCTCGCTGTATGCGCTTGAACTGCAGGCAAAGAAGGCCGGCGCATACAGCCCCACGTCCGGGTGGGTCTCTGGCCACACCCAGCGCGAGCGGCAGCTGAAGCAGGCGCGCATTGCTGAGCTTGAGCAGCACTACGCCGCCAACCGCAAGGCCCGCTCGGAGTCTGGTGACACCTCTTTTGCCAGCGTCAAGCCGTTTATCAACTTTGACCCAAAGGCCGACGCCATGAAAGTGCGCAAGGCCATCAAGGGCCTCGGTACGTCACATGTTCATTTGTTTGTGTGTTTGAATGCGTATGTGTTTGTGTTTGAATGTGTGCGTGTGTTTGAACGTGTGCGTGCATGTTTTGTGTTTGAATGTGTGTGTGTGTGTGTGTGTGTGTGTGTGTCCGTGCCTGTTTGAATATGTGTGTGTGTAGACGGTGCGCTTCTTACCTCGCTGTGTGTATGAGAGCGTTTTGACACACACCTTGTCGACCTCACTTTTTGCTGTCGTGACACTTCAACATCCCTTGCATCATGTCGTCAGGCACGAACGAGAAGGTGCTGATCCAGATTTTCAGCCGTCGGACAATCGACCAGCGCGCTGCCATCTCCGGCGCATACTTTGCCAACTTCGACCGCGTACGAACCACCCGCACATGCGGACTTGCTCATGCTCTGCACGCGCTCGTGGAAGCACATCATGCATATTCATTAATGCACTTTCTTGTTGCTTGCCAACTGATGACCACCGCGTCTTTCGACGTTAACACACACATGCATATACGCACACACACACACACACGCGCGCACACACACACACGTACGACACGAATCAGGACCTTGAGGCGGACCTGCGCAGCGACACGGGCGGCAACTTCCGCACGGCGCTGCTGGCGCTCATCATGAACGAGTCCGAGCGTCTCGCCTACTTTGTCTACAAGAGCATGAAGGTGCGAGCGTGATAAACGTGAGCTGGCGTGCACGTGGTGGTGGAGAGGTTACTGGCACTGGCCTGCATGCGTGCATGTGTGCCACGATCACATCACAGTCACCACGCCGAAACATCGCCACAGCCGCTCTTTTCAACAGACACAACAGACACACACCCAAGCGCACGAAATCTGTTCACCATTCACCTTCTCCTTCCATCTGCCACACCACCGCTACCAATCACCACTGCAGGGCTGGGGTACGGAGGAGAACCTCCTCATTGACATTCTGTGCACGCGCGAGTCTGACGAGATTGTCAAGATCCACGAGGCCTACCACGCCCGCTACCCAGACCGCGACCTCGAGAAGGGTATGTGTGTGCGCGTGTGTCTTGTTGTTTGCTGCGTACGTGTTGTTTCATCTGCGTGTGTGGCAGTTTGCTTTCCGATCATCCTTTTCTGTCCTTGTTGCATCCGTTTCTGCCCTGCACCTCACCCCAACCGCCACATCACATCTCAATCTTCACACCACCACGCCACCATCACCACCGCCACCACCGCCAACACAACTGCCACTGTGCGCAGACATCACGGCTGACACGAGCGGGGACTTCCGGCGTGTGCTGATGGCGATTCTCAAGTGCAACCGCGCCCCCGTGCAGTCCGAGGTTGACGCGGAGGCTGCCCGCGCAGACGCTGAGATCCTCTACAAGGCCGGTGCGTGCCGCGCGCGTGTGTGTACATGTGCGTGTGTTTGTTTGTTTGTTTGTTTGTTTGTTTGTTTGTTTGTTTGTTTGTTTGTTTGTTTGTTTGTTTGTTTGTTTGTTTGTTTGTTAGGGTTAGGGTTAGTGTGTGTGTGTGTGTGTGTTCGTTTGCTTGTTTTTGTTTGTTCGTTTGTGTTCTTCTCATCATACAAACGGTTTACTACGTCACTGTACACAACACACGCACAACCCCCTGTCCTGCCCCGAGCTCACTCAACTTCTTACTCACCCCCCCCCCCCCAAAAAAAAACGTCCCATCCGCACTACCCTCCCCACCACCAGGCGAGAAGAAGTGGTTTGGCACGGACGAGTCCAAGTTCATTGAGATTCTGAGCGAGCGCAGCTTCCCGCAGATCAAGGCTATTGTCGACGCCTATGAGGGCATGAGCAAGCGCAGTCTGCGCGGCGCCCTCAAGTCTGAGCTCAGCGGCGACTTCAAGAACGCCTGCCTCGCCATTGTCGACTACGCGTGCGACCCGAGCTTCTACGTGTGCCGCCGCCTGTACCAGACCATGAAGGGCTGGGGCACCTCTGACTGGGCACTCATCAACTTCATTGTCGACCACTGCGAGGTTGGTGTGGTTGGTTGGCTGGTGTGGTTGTGGTTTGGTTGCTGTGGTTGGCTGGCTGGTTGGTTGCTTTGGTTTGGTGGCTATATTTCTTGTTCACCCCTTCCGCCTTCCTTTGCTCCGCTCTGCTCCACTCATTCCACCCTCTCCCCCACTCTGTGTCTTGTGTGTGTGTTTGCAGCGCGACATGGATCTCATCAAGGAGCGCTACCCCGGCGTTGTGTCCGAGATTTCATCGGATGGCAAGCCCCGCTTCCTCGGAGAGATGATTCGCGGCGACACCGGCGGTGAGCACAGCATGTTTTGTTGTTTTCCCGCAAGCTGGCACCACGTGCTCGTTTGGCGTGGCCATGCCTCTTTCCACTTTGGCTTGCCGTGCTTTCTTGCTTCATGCATTCGTCTGCTTGCGAAATCAACCATCAAGCATCACGACTCACACACCCCTGTTTTGTTTTGTTTGCATTGTTGTTTTGGCTCGCAGGCAACTACCGCAAGCTCCTCCTCGCCCTCATTGGCGAGGGCACCGTGGCGTGAGCCATCCAATGCAAATCCACACTCACAACTTCAACCAATGACCCACAACATGCACAAACAACAACATACACGTCCATCTTCTGCTTCTTGCTTTTTGGTTCTGTTTGGTTTGCTGTTTCTGTCACATCTTCCATAAACTTTCGTAACCGGCTTGAAATTCGTATTTGCGCGCCATCCCAAATTCGAGTGTGGTGGTTGTGCGGGGATGGTGAGAGTGAGGGTGCCAGCACACATCGCGTTGAAGGAACCAGCCAACCAGCAAGCGAGCGAGCCAGCGAGCCAGCAATCAGGGCGGAGGGTTCACTGAGACCTCCTTGCCCTTCTTTTCGATCCGCTTTCTTTCATGCCAGAAGCACCTGCGGGCGTGCGTATTTATTGATCGTCGTAGCAGCAGCATGATGAAGCATCAAGTGAGCCCTGCCAAGCGCGCCAAGGTGTTCACCCGCAAAGACAGCTTCTCTCCACCAGCAAGCTTCCTGCAGTCGTCCTTGTCAGATGCGTCCACGTGCGCCTCTTCCTTGTCAACGCCGGCAACCCCGCACCCAGACCAAGGCGATGGCCACGTGTTTGTGCCAGTGGCGCCACAGCCCGTGGATCCGCGCAAACTCGATGCCGTCATGGACACGCTGCAAGAAGATGACCAATGCAGCCCTTCAGACTGCACCGACGCCTACTTTTGCCTCGCCAAGTCGGTTTCGTGTGTCTGTCTCGTGTGTGTGTGTGTGTGTGTGTGTGTGTGTGTGTGTGTGTGTGTGTGTGTGTGTGTGTGTGTGTGTGTGTGTGTGTGTGTGTGTGTGCTGCAGTTGCGTGTGTGTGTGTGTGTGTGCTGCAGTTGCGTGTGCACCTGGTTTTTCTTCTGTGCCGCGCTAGCTGTTCCTGTGTTGCTCCATGCGCCGCTGTCTTCAAGATGCGCACCTGTTGCTGACGTTTTCTCTTGCTCCTTCTTGCTTGCATGGTCATCAACTGATAGCTACCTCGAGAATGATGTCGAAGACCGATTGGTGCAGCACCTCCTCACCAATCACAAAGACATGTTCTTCGAGACGATTCAGGTTGACCATGGGCGTCTGCGTGTGCATGTGCACGTGTTTGTGTGTGTGTGTGCGTGTGTGCGTGTGTGCGTGTGTGCGTGTGTGCGTGTGTGCGTGTGTGCGTGTGTGCGTGTGTGCATGTGTGCGTGCGTGTCGTACTGTGTTCTGTGCTCCTTCACCAAGGCCTTTCGTGGATATTCAAGTCGATCCTGCGTTCGATGTTGGCGTTGGTGTGAGCGCGTTGCGTTTTGTGTATATCTGCCGCACTCACATGTGCATCTGTTTGGCTACGTGACTGCGCTTGCACATGCACTCTCCGTTTGTGCAGAACCACATCCTGGCACAAGATCGATTCCTCACAGAAGCGGCGATCAAAGTCCTCGCACTGCTCATGCGGCACCCAGCCGTCATCAGGTGCGTCATTTTGTCTTGTGTTGTGCTGTGCTGTGCTGTGCTGTGCTGTGCTGTGTTGTGTTGTGTTGTGTTGTGTTGTGTTGTGTTGTGTTGTGTTGTGTTGTGTTGTGTTGTGTTGTGTTGTGTTGTGTTGTGTTATGTTGTGTTGTGTTGTGTTGTGCTGTGCTGTGTTGTGTTAATGTCGTGCGTGTATGTGGGGATTACCACTGCCACTGCTGTCATGATCTGTGACGCGTGTCTGCGATATTCTAACACTTCACAACCTCCCACTCCATCGCATCCATGAATGCAACAGCGCGCTGTCTGTGGAAGTGCAGGGCCAGCTGCTGGGCGGTCTGGTGCGCGTGGTGCAATCAGCCGTGACGGGTGCGCTCTCAGATAAGCCAACGCAGTCTGAGGCAGAGAAACAGGAGGAGTTTATTGCACACAAGAGCAGGTGCGCCGCGGCTGTGTGGTGCCTCTCCGTGCAACGCGTCAAGAAGCAAACGCTCGCGTCTCAGGTATGCTTTGCGTGCGTGCGTGTGTGTGTGTGTGTGTTTTGTGTGTGTGTGTGTGTGTGTGTTGATGTTTACATATGTGTGTGTTGATGTTTACATATGTGTGAATGTGTGTGAATGTGCGAGTTTGCACGCGATAAAATGTGTTCACGTGCAAGAGAGTAGGAAGTATATGCACCAAAGCACTTGCACCACGAATGCCCTGTGTCTCACCCCCGCGCTTGTGTTGCTTCCGTATGTGCACGGTCATGGCCACAGACGAGGGCAGATGTTGCGACGTGCTTGCAGCAGGCCACGCGCTGCTTTTCGTCGTTCAGCAAAGAGCCATCACCAACGCTCGATGTGCTGCTTGTTCAGTGCACAGCGCACATGAAGCACCAGCTCAGTGCCAGGTGGTTTCGCTCGAACCTCATGACCATCGCCGACATCTGTCTGCCCCTCACCATCAGCGTGTATGAGCAGGTATGGTTTCCTTTGTGTGTGTGTGTGTGTGTGTGTGTGTGTGTGTGTGTGTGTGTGTGTGTGTGTGTGTGTGTGTGTGTGTTGTGTGTGCATTCCGTATAGTGCTACGACGCGCGGCGAACCACGTGATACACACCACACCACCACCACACCACCACTCCTCACCCTCTGCACACCCTCTGCACACATCAGGTGCGACAGGAGGCCGAGTTGCTCTATTTTGGGACATTACGCAATCTTCTCCTGCGCGCGTCCGGCGGGAAGAAAACGGCCGTCTTCAACCAAGTGGCCGAGGTGAGGCGAGGTGTTCGTGTGTGTGTGTGTGTGTGTGTGTGTGTGTGTGTGTGTGTGTGTGTGTGTGTGTGTGTGTGTGTGTGTGTAAACAAGGAAGTGTATGTCGCGTGTTTGGGTGTCACTTGCAAGACTGTGTTCTAATGAATATCACTCGCCTCAATCTCGCTGCCATGTGTCAACTGACACACTCGCCTCGCAACACTGGTTCTGCTGTCAGGGCTTGGCAACCGTCATGCTCCGCTCCATGAAACAATCAAGGCGAAACACAGCCAACACGCTCAAGCGATGGTGCGGGTGTATGTGTGTATGTGTGAATGTATGTGTGTGTGTATGCGTTGCTGTGATGATGAAACCTTGTTTTGTGCCGTTACAACTTTCCTCCAGCCGTTTGTGTGCGCAACAAACACTCTATCCCAACTCACATTTTTGTGTTTGTCAGGATGGATCTGTTTGAGGTGTTTGGAAGCGTGTGGAGACGCAACGAAGCGAAGCACAGCGTGAACAAGCTGCTGCGTCCGCTGTCATACGCGCAGGCGTTGACTGAGGGGCCTGAGACGCTCGTACGACCATTCGTCTGGGCTGCCATCGCCAGGTGTGCGTGTGCTCATGATTATGCTCGCTTGTGTGTGTGTGTGCGTGTGTGTTGTGTGTTGTGTTGCGTTGTGTGTGTGTGTGTGTGTGTGTGTGTGTGTGTGTGTGTGTACAAGAGCAGCTCGTACTCATAGGCACACATGCACACAACCATCCATCACACCCATGCATACACTTGATTTCAGGTTGTTTGTCAGCCAGTCGTGCAATGCGCAGCGGCTCCTTCGCAGCAAAAACATTAAATTGTTCGGCGCCAAACTCATCAAGCAGGTACGCACATGTGCTTGTGTGTATGTATGTGTGTTTTGCAGCCGAACACATTGCTCTTCATGTGAAACTGTGTCGTACAAACGCACGCAATCGCAATTACTACCGACACATAAACTCACTCGCTCAATACTACGTTCGCATATGCACGTGACAGACACACGTGCACCTCCCCACTGAGCACATGCGCATGAAGTTGTGGTGTTGTTTCACGTCCATCCTGGGCCCTGAGCTGCGCGGCAATCTTGATGTTCCCGTGTCACTCCTTCAACACGCCAGAGACGTTCACGCTCAGGTTCGGGCGTGTGTGTGTGTGTGTGTGTGTGTGTGTGTGTGTGTGTGTGTGTGTGTGTGTGTGTGTGTGTGTGTGTGTGTGTGTGCGTGTGTGTGCCTTTGTGTATTGTGTGTGCATGTCTGCATTTGTGCGTTGTTAGGTGCCTGTCTCAGTACGGCACACCTGATTTCACACACACACACACATTCGCAGATGACATCGTCTGAGTTTTCGCGCGTGGCTGCGAACGTGTTCCCGCTCCTGCTGTGGCTGACACGCACGTCACCCACGTTTTCGTCGCCAGAACAACAACAACAGCAGCAGCAGCAGCGGCAGCAACCCGTCTCGCTTGAAGCTGCTGTGACGTCGGTGTTGTCACTGCCTCCAGCTCCCACTCAAGAGAGTGTTCGTGTGCGCACAGCGCATGACTTGGACACGGTCCCAAACATGTACAAGGAGGCCCTCAACTCACCGGTTTCGCTTGACACCGCGCCGCCTTGTTCCCTCACAGCGCGCCAGGTCAATTTCATTGCCATGCACAGTTGGCGTTTTGTGTGTGTGCGTGTGCGTGTGCGTGTGCGTGTGTGTGTGTGTGTGTGTGTGTGTGTGTGTGTGTGTGTGTGTGTGTGTGTGCGTGCGTGCGTGTGTGTATGTGTGTGTGTGTGTGTGTGTGTGTGTGCGTGTGTGTGTGTCTCAAAGTGCCTGCTACCGATGTGGCAGAAATCAAGCTTTGACGTGAAAAACTCTATGCTGCCACAACACGCTTCGTATACGTTGACTGGCGTCATCTGTCCCTACACAGGTTGCAGTGTGGTGCTGCGGACATGCACCGCTGTTTTCGTGGTGGATTGATGTGGCCGCGGCACTGCCCAGCACGGCGACAAACACAACGACAAACACAACGACAAGTGGCACCAATAGCGCAGTCACCAAAGCCACCTCAACGACAGAAGCGTCCACAGCAGCAGCTGTTACCTCGTTTCCCCTTTGGATCACGCGTCTTGCTCGCATCCTTCTTCGTGATTGTAAGTCATCCTCGTGAATGCGCGTGCTTGTACGTTGCCAACTATTATGACCGGGGCCTTGGCTGTTGCTTGTATCGCTTCGTTGTTCACGATTTGTCCTGTGGAATGCATTTCCGTTTTGTGTTCCCCCCCCCCGGTCCACACGAATCCCAACAACTGCGTTTTGCACGTCAAACCCAAAGCACCACTCATCTCACACCAGCTGCATCCCACCATTGCGTGATTTGGACACCACCACGATTGCATCAACATTATCACCACGGCAATGACACGACTGCAGACACTGATGGCGCTGCGTCCGCGCGGGACCGCATTGTGCAGAGCGTTGTGCGCGCGTGCGTCACGCACCCGCAGCCCAACCTGGCGTGCGTGATTGCCATTCTTCGCTTTGCCACAACGCAGGCACTGCTGTTTGGGCGGCGCGTGGAGATACCGCCCGTCCCAGACATGATGGCAAGGAGGAAGGTGAATGGGGCTGGCAAGATAAGCGTTGGCGATGCTGATGATGACAATGGCAGGAGCCGTGATGCCATTGCCACCAACGACGACGACAACACCCACAACATGAGCAACAACGACGACGACAAGAATGGTATCAGCGGGGTGAGTCCGTTGCAGCTTTTGCAGCAGGGTGAGCAGGAGGACAGTGGAGATTCCATGACACCGACCCAAGGGCCACCGGCAGCTGCTGTTGCTGCGAGCGTGATTGCCAACACCTCAACATCAGCAGCAGTGACCACGGCAGAGCAGTCATCAGGCTCGGCAACAACACCATCCCCCGCCTCGCTGGTTGAGCGATGCGAGTCTGGCCCGCTGCTGGAAGGCGTCGTGTTTGCGCTGCTGCGGCATTCCGATTTTTGGCGCGCGTGCGATGCCCTGGACGAAGACGATTCAGACCTTCACCACAGCCACCACCAACAGCACCAACATCAGGAACAGCACCAACAGCACAATGCCTCTGCAGCTGCTAGCGGTGGTGAAGATGTCGCCGTGTGTGCCGGTGGTGGTGATGGTGATGGCGGTGCAGCTGGTGATGATGGTGTATGCAGCAAGAGGGAGAACACGAGCAATCCTGGTGGTGATGGTGGTAGGGTTGCGGCGAATCAACAAGGTGGCAACAGCAGAGGCGATGCTGACAACGAGTCACGGTGCCCACACGTGTGGGGACCTGACGGCTGTGAAACAAGCGCCGACGATGTTTCCCTCACCCGGTCGAGTGCTGCAACACCACCAACATCAGCAGTCACGACGACGACCACCACGACCATCACGACGGCTGCCACCACGACGATGACAACAACAACGGCTGCTGCAACAGCAGACGAACCCGTGGGCACGATATCACAGCGTGTCAAACATGAGTTGATTGCCGGTGCGTGGCGTCGGGCCCTGCGCGTGTGCTTCCACTCGATCAACCCGCTCATCTCCCTGCAGGAGCCCCTGCACCTGTTTGAACAGTTTGCACGGCAGCGCGTGCGTGCGGGTGCGTCGTGTGCGGTGTGGCCGTGGACAGAGGCATTGCAGCAGCTGCACGCGTTTCTGTCGGATGGGCGGCCCTGCTTCACCGGTGACGTGGACTGCGCAGACCTGACGATTGTCACCAACGTGCTTGCGTTTCCGTTCACGACGGGCCTGCTGCTGCGGATACCGCTGTCCCAGAGCATGCTCCTGACGAAGTTGTGGTGTGCGGTGTACAAGCAAGCAGTGGCGTCCTGCGAGCAGGCGGGCGTGGACTGCAATCTCTTGCAGGAGCAGGTCATGCGCAGGATGAAGGCGGCGGTGCTGGAAAGCAACCTGGCTGTGCATGCAGCCGCGTTTGAGATGTGCTGCGTGTGCGTGACGGCCGTTCTGAACGAAGCGCGCCCCACAGACAGGGTGGGCCCCAACGACGACGACGACGACGACGACGGCAATGCTGACGACCTGGAGAGTGATGACATGGGGGCCATGCGAGACCTCTTTCTCGTTGTGGAGCACCTGCTCTCCCTCGCGGAATCTGTCTCCCGTGACCAGTGGGCGCGCGTGCCATTGAGCCCACACTCGGACCGCCTTCTCAAAGCCCTGGGCTTGTACATCCGACGTACATCAGACTTGGTGCGTGTTTGCTTGTGTGTGCGTGTGTGTGCGTGCGTGTGTGTGCGTGCGTGTGCGTGCGTGCGTGTGTGTGTGTGTGTGTGTGTGTGTGTGTGTGTGTGTGTGTGTGTGTGTGTGTGTGTGTGTGTGTGCACAGCAGTCGGTTGTTCACTTCGTGTGGTTTTTCAGTCCTCTAATCGTTTGAGATTTCTGCGCATCACATGAACGCTCACCTGTCCACTCCCATTCACGTCACTCAACTTTGCTCACGCACACATTCATACATACACACACATACTTACACACCCACACACACACCCACACACACACGCGCGCGCGCACGGCCGCACGTAACAGCTGGTGTTGCGCCAGCGGGCGTTTGCACAGACAATTCGCGTGTTCTCTGGGGTGTTTGTGCGATTTCTGCAGCGAGTGGGGCGTGTGCGGGAGTCACGCAAAGCCACGCTGCGCCAGAACCGCCGGCATGCTGTGCGTGTATCGCCATCACGGTCACGAGTGACACGCTCGCCAGCTTTGCCGTTGCCCAGTGGAGCAAACACGACTGCTGCTGCATCTGCGTCGCCAACAACCACACAGCAACCATCCACCGCAACAGGAACAACAACAACAACAACAACAACAACAACGACAACGACAACGGTACCATGCTCGCCCACGACCGCCATCGCTGTTGAGGGGCAGGGCGACGTTCCTGTCAAACCACTGCCGCATCGGTTCCAGTGCCGGGTGGTGGATGTGTTTGCAGACATTTGCAGTGCGCTAAGCATGTGTGGCCATGCGTCCAAGCACAGCCTTTCTCTGCTGCGGGCGGTGCTGCCCATCCTTGAGGTGCGACATCTACTGCTTGTCTCGCGTGCGTGTATATGTTTGTTTGTTTGTATGTTTGTTTGTGTGTGTGTGTGTATGTATGTTTGTGTGTGTGTGTGTGATTGATCTGTGGTGCATCCATGCAAGCAACACCTCTGGTCGATTCGTACGCGTTCTCACTCACTTGCGCACGCGCACACGCGCGCACACGCACACACACATGCAATTGTCTAGGTTGCGCTGTGCCACCCGCACGACGGCGTGTACAAGAAGAGCGAGGTCATGTGGGAAGCGTTTGCGTGGGTGTCGCCGCAGGACTACCCGGCGTCACTAGAGGCGCTGCTGCGTGAAGTGCAGCGTGCCACCCCGCACCGGCTGCATACACCACTGCTCTACAACACTGGTCGCCCACCAGCACCGTCGTCTGCGTCGCCTTCACGGGCATCATCATCGTCGTCGTCGTCATCACCACCACCTCCGCTGTCATCGCCATCACAATCGTCAGCGTCTGCGACCTCACCGTCACGTACCGCTTCCCCACCGCTGGCCAGCACGGTGACAGCAACGTCAGCATCGCCAAGCCCAACAGCGCGGGGACCAGCGTTTACGTTCTCGTCGCCTCCTCGCATCAGCCGCACCCGCATTGGCACGGGCAGGGCTGTCGCTGCTGGTGCTGGTGCTGGCCGCGGTGGTGCTGCTGATACTGGTGGTGGTGGTGGTGATGAGTGGAATGCCACGTCTGGTTCACCGTTGCGGCGAGTGGGCACCCCCGGTGCCCGACCAGGCGCGCTGACATCGCCTGCACCGAGTGTTCGCATTGGACGTGGTGGTGGCAGGGCGCGACGCAGCATCGGTGCACTGTCTTTCGTGGAGACGAACAGGTCAACAGGCAGCAGCAGCAACAGCAGCAACAGCAGCAACAACAACAACAACAACAACAACAACAACAACAACAACAGCAATAACAACAACAACAACAACAACAACAACAACAACAACAACAACAACAACAACAACAACAACAACAACAACAACAACAACAACAAAACCAGCAGGAACAAACACAGCAGCAGCAGCAGCAGTGTTGGTCATGGCAATTCGATTTTGATGCGTATGCAGCGCGGTGAGCAGCTGTTGTCTGCCAAGTCACCCGCCAGCAGCAGCAGCGGTCGCAGCAGTAGCAGTGGCAGTAGTGGTGGTGGTGGTGGTGGTGGTGGGAACACGGCTGCCACTGCGACGGGTGCAAGGCGTGGTGGCAAGTCCAAGGCAACGCGCGCACTCCCGTTTTCGCGGCCAATCGACGAAGAGGACTCGGAACTGTTTGTGAAGATTGACACGGGACCAAGCGGAGTTGTGGCGGGTGCGGGCACAGCCAGCAGTGACGCGAACCAGGACACCACCGTCATTGCTGATTATGATGATGACCACGACGATGGCGATGGTGATGATGGGCAGAGTGGCGTTGCGCGGCGTGGAGCAAAGGCCAGTCACTGCGATACTGGTTTAACCAGCAACAGCAGCAGCAGCAGCAGCAGCAGCAGGAAGAAATGGATGAGCGATCGCCAACGGGAGCGGCGGCGCGCGCGAAAGGAACAGATGCTGAGCGTTCGCATGTACACGTCTGTTGACGTGTCGTCGCAGGACTCGTGCTCACTGCTTGAGCAGTCCGACAGCGATGAAGCGTGCGTTGGTGCTGGTGGTGGAGGTGGAGGTGAAACCTCGATGCCTGCAAGCAAGCGAGCCAAGATGGCAGTGGCAGCAGCGGTTGCCGCATCAGCGTCGGCCGCGGCGTTGAATGCGGGCAGTCGACACAAGAGGAGCAGAAGCACGACGCGTGGTGGCAGAGGCAAGCACGGCGGTCATTCCCACGACGATGGCGATGATGATGATGATGATGATGATGATGACGATGGCGACGTTGAGACGGTTGTGCTGTCTGGCGATGAGACGGAGATTGAGGATGACACGTCCTCCGAAAGCGACGGGCGGGTGTCTCCACGCGTTGCCTGTGACAACGGCGCCGGTACCGATGCTGTGGGGCAGGAGCGACGGCTCTTTGGAACGTGTGTGGATGGTGTGCCGGTCAGCATTCTGAAGCGCCGCGGGCATTGTCGCACGTTGGGCCGCAAGCACGAACGCGAGCGTGATCAAGCCGATGGGCGTGGGCGTGGCCGCGATGGTGAGTGTGGTGGTGAGTGTGGCGCAGGCCACCGTGGCGGGGTGACGTTTAACCTGGCATTGAACACAAGCCACACGTTTGGTGACATGAAGGAGAACGTGGTTGTGGCGAAAGCGAGGCAAGCTGATGACGGCACCGGCCATCACTGCGATGGTGACGCCGACGGGGATGTTGGTGATGATCATGATGGGCATGACGGAGATGAGGAGCATGAGGAACTGCGAGTGACGGGAGCCAGTGGTCGAGACAGCGACGCAGGCGGCTGGAAGCAAACAACACGCAGCCATAACAGCACCACCAGCACCAGGCGCGTCAACCGCGGCAGCAGTGGATCAGCTGCTCGTGGTGGTGGTGCTGCTGCTGCTACTGCTAGCACCAGTGGTGTGACGCCTGGCAACAGCATAGACCTCACGCCACCTCGGCAGTCCAAGGTGCTTTCATGACATTGTGCGTGTGTGTGTGTGTGTGTGTGTGTGTGCGTGCGTGTGTCGTGGCTACCTTTTGCCCCCCGGTTCTCTCTGTCTGTCTGTCTGTCTCTCTGTCTGTCTATCTCTCTGTCTGTCTCTCTCTCTCCCTCTCTCTCTCTCTCTCTCTTTTCTCTGCCTGTGTCCCTCGCTCACCCCTTTGTCCTCACCCCCTCTTCTGCCCTCTCCTCTGCACACGCGCACATGAAACGTTGGCAGGCGTCACGCGTGCTGAGAGGAACACCGCGAGCGCAACGCATGTTGGCTGCAGGCACAGCTCACCACCGCCAGCAAGCGTCGCCCCAGAACATCGACCAGCAGACAGGCAGGCGCTGACGCCAGTGTGGCGCTTTTGACACAGGAACAACGTGCACACAAAAACACAGCACACACACACAGCACACACAACACACAAACAAACACACAAACAGAGCACAAACACACAAACAGAGCACAAACACACTGAAAGTGAATCCTTGTTTGTTTTTGGTCGTGTCCGCTGAGCTGTTTGAAAGGCTTGTTTGTGTTTGTGGAAATTTTGTGAAACGATATTTGATGGAAGACATTAGTAAATGATCTGCGGTCACGACGCTCCGACGCCTTGACATGCGTTCTGGCCGCTGTCGGGGCAAAACGTGACCGTTGGTGCGAGTGGAGGCGCAATTTGCGTGCATGCACGTGCTCTTGTATCCACCGCCCTTTGTTCTCTCCAGTGGCTTGAAGTGTATGTTTCGCCAAGGCGCCCCGCGCGTGGGAAGTAGCGCAGCCGCATGTTGTTGCACATCCAGGACAAGGTTGCAAACGCGCTTTATAGCGGTGATTGGCCGCCACACACACGAATAGGCGGGATGGACGACTTTGGTTCCCAAGCCTACGCTGTTTCGCAGTTGCGTTTGCCTGTGCGCATTGCAGCTTCGCGCGCATTGCCACGCTGTGGTGGGACAGTGTGGCTAGGCCCGAGGGGAAGCGTGGGAGGACGGCTACGACGACAGCCAGCAACCGACCAAACAAAACCACCAAAAGACGTGTGGTGTGAAAGGGAGTGATGTGGCGCAAGTGCAAAAATCGCCATCATGTGATGGCAGATGTGGGCGGAAGTGGGGGTGTTGCCACTTTGACACAAACAAAGGAGGAAGAGGATGGGAGGGGTGGCGAAGCAAACACACAATTATTTTGCACAAACGCGCACCAGGCGACGCGAAACCATCAAGCAGCACTGGCACACGTCGGCAAGAAAGCTCACGAACGAAAAGTGCGGCCTGCATCGGTCCTTCTCCTGGCCCACCGACCCACACCACACACACACACGATTCCCAGCGCACGTAAGCAAGTGCAAACACCATTGCGTCTCCCTGTCGCAAACGACATCAAGCCACGTCACATTACCCCACGGCACTGCGTCGACAAGCCTGATTGACTTTATTGGCGTGTTTGGCTTCGTGGCAGTGTGATTGCTTGTTTGCTTGCTTGCGCCATCTCCGGGGTGCACGCGCGCGCACACCTTATCTTTTTTGTTTTTCTTCTGTTGTGCGCTTGCCTCCCACCGACGCCGTCCTCCGCCTGCCACTGCCGCTGTTGCTGGTGGGTCTGCCTTGCTTGCACGCTTTTGGTGGTTGTGCACTTGCGTGAGTTTTGGCTGATTGGGTGGTGTGCTCTCCTCACTTCCACGCCTGCGCCTGCCTTGTTTGTTGTTGCTACTTTGTTGCCTTGTTTTGCTCTTGCTGTCTGTTGCTTTTGTTTTGGCATTTGCTCTGTGTGTTTGTCTGCATGGGCGGGCAAGAAGCAACACCCTCCCGATAGACCATTCACAGCACCACACCCGCGCGCTTTGGTTGTTGTGTTGTTTTGTTTTGTTTTTGTTGTTGTTGTTTGTGTTGTTGGCTGCTTCTTATCGGCATCGCGCCATCGCTACCAGCCAGCCTTGTTGGGGGTACCTGCTTTGTTCGCGGTTTCCTCTCCGAGTTTGACGACGCAGCCGTAAGTTTGCGCAAGTGCATGCGTTTGTTTGGTTGGTTGGGAAGGGAAGGGGAGGGGGAGGGTGAGGGTGATGCACGCGACTGTCAATGTGGGTGGAGATGTTGCCGTGGATGCACGTGTTGTGTGTTTTGTGTGTGTGTGTGAACGTTGTTGATGTGAGAGTGTGTGTGTGTGAACGTCGTTGATGTGAGTGAGTTGCATTCCTCGTCTCCACCGTCCACTATGACACACCCGCGCATGCAAGCACACGCGTGATCAGAAACACAACGTCGCCTTCACGATCTCACATGCATGCATGCCATGCTGTCTCTGCTTCCTGCTGCTCGGCTGTGTGTGCGTGGTTGTGGTTGTGGTTGTTTGGCGTGTATTATCCGCCACCGACCCGCAAACATTTGCCACTTTGCGCTTCCATCCGCCACCACGTGTCACTGTGTGCTACCATCCGTCGACCAGCTGCCTTTCGTACTTGACGGCTTTTCATTCTCTTCCCCACTCCCCCCACGTTCGATTCTTCTTCTTCTTTCTTGTCCTCTTCTTTTTGCGCTCTGTCGCTGTCCTCAAAGAAAGGTCTACGATGCCTGCCAACACTGCTGAGTCCGACACCGCCGCCGTCGTGACGGTGCCCCCACCAACCACGGCAACCACGGGCGTGCCGCCACCGGCACAGGAGAAGGTCGCACCACCGCCAGCAACAAGCTCGGTGCCACCCCCGCCTCCACTCAGCCATCCTGTCTCCGTGCCTGCCAACGGCTCCGTCCAGCCGCCACCCGCTGCAACCAATGGCACTGTACGCCCCCACAAGCAGCGCACATCCAGCAGCCGCGAAGCAGAGGCCGAGGCCATGAAGCGCCGCGTCTTTGTCGGCAACATTGGCCGCCAGGTGCGTGTGTGTGTATGTTTATGTGTGCATGTCAGCTGTGTGAGCTGTGTGTGTGTGTGTGTGTGTACTGGTGTGGACTTGTGTGGGCTTGTGTAGGCTTGTGTGGACTTGTGTGGACTTGTGTGGACTTGTGTGGACTTGTGTGGACTTGTGTCTGTGTGTCTGTCTGTCTGTGTCCCGGTACTTGTGTATGTTGTGTTCACGTGTTTGCGTCGTTATTTTGCGCGTGCAATGGCTTCCTGCTGTTTTGTGTGCTTGATCCCTCTACCCTCGCCTTTCTACATCTCCCATTCGCCCTCACATTTCCTCCATCATCGTCTCTCTGGTGTGTTCACTGTCAGTGCACGGAGGAAGACATTCGCCGCCTCGTTGGCGACCAGTTTGGCCGGATTGAAAGCATCAACATCGTGCGCGATCACGTCAATCACCAGTCCAAGGGGTGCGTTGAACAGCGACTGTTGGGCACATCATGCACGTTTGCTTGCAGGCAAGCAAATGTCACTCGTGCTGTTCTCATACCTGTGTGTGTGTGTGCATGGCACTTCTGCCGTTCCTGTGACAGATACGGCTTTATTGCCTTTTCCACCGAAGAAGAGGCCAACCGCTGCATCGCTCTGGCCGAGGTGAGAGAGAGTGTGTGTGAGAGTGTGCGAGAGTGTGCTTGAGTGAGTGTGTGTGTCTGGCCGAGGTGAGAGAGAGTGAGTGTGAGAGTGTGTTTGAGAGAGAGAGAGAGTGTGTGTGTGTGTGTTTGTTCGTTTGTTTGCCCATGTGTGTGCGTTTCTCCTCTCATCCTGGCTCTCTTCGCCTTCTCACCCTCTCGTTCCTGTCCACAATCGCACGCAGCAACACCCCATCCACTTTCGTTCACGCCAGCTCAACTTCCGCGAGGCGCGCCGCCGCGAGCGCGGATCCGTGAGTGATGTGACCTGTCCTCTTCTTGTCTGTGTGTGTGTGGGTGTGGGTGTGGGTGTGGGTGTGGGTGTGGGTGTGGGTGTGTGTCTGTGACTGTGTCGTTGTTTGGTTGCTGCCGACTGGCTCTTGTTTTGATTGTGTACATGCGACAAACCCCACCCCCACCCCACTCCTTGTTCCTTCCACCTTGCCACAGAGCGATCCACCGCGTCGTCGCATGCGCCAGCGGTCTCGTGGTGCCTCTCTTGATGCCTCCATGCACACCATGTATCCGCACAGTAAGTCGAAACACGTGATCGCATGTGTGTGTACTTGTGTGCAGTTGTGTCGTGCCGTACTTGCGCGTGCTTGCTTGCATGCACGCAGTTGTGACGCTCTGTTCGCTCACCACCACGTGTTGCAACTTGGCGTTGATTTGGACAGTGATGATGCCTGATCCCAACGGCGGCATGATGGTGCGTGTTCGAGCACCGTGTGTGTGTGTGTGTCTGTGTGTGTGTGTGCGCGCGTGTGTGTGTGAGAGAGAGAGAACGTTTTGTAGTTTGCTGTGTTAGCTGTCGCCTTTGCATGCATCGGCTTTGGCTGGTCACCTCAACCATACTGACACGGCACGTGTGGGGTTTTCTTCTTTCGTGGTTTGCACACCTGCTCAGCCCCCAATGGAAATGCAGATGTATGAGAACGGGGGCGTGATGCCCATGTACATGCACATGCAGGTACGACGCGTGAAATTTGCCTGTGTGCTCTTTCGTTCGTAGTCACTACCAAAGAGAACCGCTGCGCGTGCGTGCGTGCGTTTGAATGGTTGAGCCCCGCTGCGTGCACGCGGCAGCAGCGTAGTGCCCAGCACCACTGTCATCCTCCTTTGTCCAAGTGCACACGTGCGCATGAGAACCAGTCCCATTTTTCAAGCCCTCAGCTCACGTACACCACACCGCACGCACACACGCACACACATGTATATATGCACACATTACACACACACTGCACACATTACACACACACTGCACACACACACACACACACACACATACATACATACATACACACACATTGCACACACTCTCTCTGCGCACACGCTTTCCACTGCGTACCAACAGCAGGGCTACCCGATGCCCAACGCGCCGCTGATGGGACACCACCATCCCCACGCTGGTCGTGCCGGTCTTGTGGGCCCGCCGCCGCCAAACAGCGCCCCGTACAGCCCCGTGTATGCTCACCCCACCATGTACAGCCAGCACCAGCCAGATGTAAGTGCGCGAGCGTGCATGCGTTCGCGCGCGTGTGAATGTGTGAATGCGTGTACGCGTGCGCACGTTACTCAAGATGGTTCAGCGATTTTTTTCTTCCACCTTCGCTTTGTTTCAAACACACTCATGCACACTACTGCACACCCTCACACACACTCACACACACACACACACACACACACTCACACACACACACACACACACACACACACACCCTCGCGCATACACACATTTAGACGCACTTTGCCTTCTCGGGGATGATGCCGTATGCACCAGAGCAGCAGGCGCCCACACGCTACCAGCAAGCCTTCCCCGGCCAGCGGCCTCCACCTGTTGGCATCGTGCCCGGACACACGCACGGCCATGCCGCCGTCGACGACGCAACACAGGCCATGGCCGGCATGAACCTTGGTGGCCACCCGCAGCCGCCACAGCAGAACTAACGGGAGTAACGCGGGGTTCCCAAAAGCAAGTTGCCCAACACACCCGAAGCGCAATCCATCCATCCATCAACCCATCCATCCATCCGTCCGTCCATCCATCCATCTCTCGCTCTCTCTGCGCCTCTCCACGTGTGTGGATGACTGCTTGCTGTTGCGTCGTCTCCTTTCTTGACCTCTCCCCCCGTTGTTGTTACGCTATCGACATGAGAAGTGATGCTGTGTGCCCTTGTGGCGCCTGGTTTTCCCTTCCATTGCGGCCTGTGGTCCTCCTCCAATGCTGCTGTTACCATTTTGTGTGTCTCCTATTCTCGTTACTGTCGTGAACATGGCAGCCGAATTGGCTGTTGATTGTCTGATTGTGTTCTTGTGCTGTGGCACTGTGGTAGCCCCCTCGTTCTCTTTGGTTGTCAGCTTTGTGCGCGCGTGTGTGTACGAATGTGTGTGTGTGTCTTACTTGTCGCTGACACGTGTGTGTGTGTGTGTGTGTGTGTGTGTGTGCTCTCCTACCTGATTGCTTCATGTGCGTGTGCAAGCGTGTGTCTGTACTGTCAGTTGTTTGTTGGCCTTGTTCGCTTCTTCTGTTTCTTTCTTCCTAATGTTCCTTTGGCTTGTGGTATGTGCAAGTGTGCTCACCTATTGTGCGCAGGGGATTGGTTTCCCATATCGCGCTTCCTACGATGCATTGCAGACTACGCGTGACTGACTAGTCGAGTATCCTAGTGCGCTGTGTTTGCTGTCTTGCTGTTGTTGCTGTCGGATGTCGCCAGCCGTGTACCCTGGTCTCCCTGCCCCCCCCCCCCTGTGATCTCTTTGCTGTCTTTTTCTTGTGCTGTTGTGGTTGTTGCTCTTGGTTCTGTCCAGTTGTGTCCCTGTTTTGTCCCCTGCCTGGTGTGGCCCCTCTTCCTTGTGCTTGCTTGCCTTCCCCTTTTCTCCCCTCTTCTAATCGATTGGTCGTGATGTTTATCGCTTCTCCTCAGATACGCACGCGTTGTCCGTTCACATCTCCCCCCCCCAACACCATTTTCGCAAATGTATCGCAGTGGCTTGCAACCCCACCAATACATCAGCACCAACACCAACACCAACATGACACCAGCCAGCCATGCTTGCGTGCAACCCTTGTGTCTTCTGGTTTTGGTGCTGCTTCTCGACATGCTTCGTTCTTCGGTCTCTCTCTCTCTCTCTCATCTCCTTCATCAGCCCCTCTGTCAGCGACCCCAAGTCATCCCCCTTTCCATCTCTCGCTTCTTTTCTCTTTCTTCGTGGCCTCTGCTGCCATCCTCATTCATCATCATCGTGCTAGCTAGCTTTGGGCTTGTTGTGCTTGCAAGCAAGATAGCACCTTCTCTTCCAGTGTTTGTTTCTGCCACAAACATCGGTCATGGATGTTGTGCTGGCTCCCACGCTCGCTGATTCCTCTTCTTGCTTTCTCATCCCGACCTCCGCTTCGCTCCTCCCACCACCTTTTCTTCTTCACTCATCCATTCATCCATTCATTCCTTCGTCCATCCATCACTCCCCCCCCCCAACTCGCCACTGCGTTTCAGGCGTCACTGCTGCGTTTCAGTTCACATGTGTACAGACACACTTTGTCTCGTGAGGGCGTCGTTGCCACGTGCCACGTGCCACGGGCAAAGCACAGAACAGATTAAACATCAACACCAGCAGTGTGTGTGTGTGTGTGTGTGTGTGTGTGTGTGTGTGTGTGTGTGTGTGTGTGTGTGTTGATGGGTACATGAGAGGGTCAAGTTGGGTGCGAGGCATTGGTTGTCGTAGCTGGTGCGACCACTTGGCCGTTGTCAGCTATGCATGGGCTGTGCAGTCTCAAGTTCCCGTGTCAAGCGAGCAACGTCCCTGCAGCAACGAGCAGCGCCATGTGGAAAGAAAAACATCGGGTGAGGGAGGAGGAAAGGAGAGCGCAAACGGACCATTTGAGACGAGCAGCAAAGCAGTGGCAACACTTTGGCAGAGCCAACCAACACACACACACACACACACACACACACACACACACACACACACACACACACACACACACACA
>NW_004754932.1:686762-693724 GCF_000188695.1 Salpingoeca rosetta | reverse complement strand
TGTGTGTGTGTGTGTGTGTGTGTGTGTGTGTGTGTGTGTGTGAAGACATCGGTAGAGGCGCGCGAGAAGAAACACAACCGAACACGCGGGCTCGCAAGCAGACACACACACACTTGCACACAGACACATTCCCACTCACACACACACACACACATACACACACACACACACATTCACACTCACACACATGTGAACGCAGCTCAACAGCCGTGTTCCAAGACCTGAGCATGTGGTGGAAGGTGGCGTGGATGTTTCGCTCGATGCGCTGGTGTTTGAGGGCAACACGTGTCTTGCGCAAGAGGAATTGCTGTCGGCGAACGTGTGCATCCACGCTGCCAACCTGCACAGCAGTCGGCTGCAACGCTTGTGCCTCCCGCAGCAGCGCATGGAGCTTTTCCCTGGTGCAAGGGGGTAAAGTGTTTGCATGCGTTGGATGAGTGCGTGTTGTGTGCAGCACGTGTGGTGGTGCGGTGCTTTGTTGTTGATGCTGTTGCAGTTTGCGTGCTGAGGATGTCGCGCTTGTCGCCATCAACGCATTCATACACTCACATACACACGAATGTGTATCTTCAACAGACCTGAGTTCCTGGTTTGTCCGCGTTTGCTGCTCGATAAAGGCGTGGCGCTCCGCACTGCGAAGACACGCACACACACACACGCACACACACACACACATTCACATTCACATTCACACACACACATTCACACCCATTCACACACACACGCACACACAGACACACATTCACACACACATTCACATTCACACATTCACATTCACACACACACACACACACACACATCCTGTGAGTGCATGCCCACAATTGGCAGAAGGTTGCGCCGCCTTCACCCCGCTTCAACCCCCTTCCGCTTTGCCTTCAGCCCTCCTTCCTCTGTGCCTGCAAAACAGAAATCACGGCTGATGGGCACGCACCATCCCCCCCCCCCAACCCCTCCCTTGTATTGCATCACGTACGTGAGGCGGTAGACGTCGTCGAGGTTTCGGTGCTGTGGATCGTGGAGACGGCTGGCGAGGGCCTGTTCGCGCGCCTTGGCCCTGGCAGCGCGGACGCGTGCCTGCACCAGCTGCTGGGCACAGAGCCAATCGCATGCCTGCAAGCGGCGCAGGTCTGCTCGCAGCGACTCGTACGCCTGCTCCTCAATCGACGGCTGTGTGGCCGAGGTGGTTTCACGTGCTGTGCTCTCGCGCCCAGGGGTGTGAGGGTCGTCGGTGATCGGCTGGCCAATGCCACTGCTGCTGCTGCTGCTGCCACCGACAGCGCTGTTTTTGCCATTGGCAGGTTTGCTGGGGTCGCCGTGGGCAGCCCGTTGGAGGAGGCGCGCCTTTGAGAGCGGTGCTTGGACCTGGTGCTCGACGAACGTGTCGATGGCGGAGCGCAGGTTCTCCTGGGCCGTGCGCTGGCTGGCGATGCGCTCGGCGTCCCTGGACATGAAGCACGGCTCCATGGTCTCTGAAGAGAAGCCCGTGGTGAACAAGCGCACGAGGCGGGAGGCCTCGTTGACCACGCGCTGTGTGTTTCCTTTTTCCTGATCCCTGAGCTCCATGGCCATGACGCGCTGCATCTTGTCTGTGAGCGACCGCTGTTCCTCTTCTTCCTGCGATAGCCTGTACACTTGTTCCTGTGCCTTGCGCAGTTGCTCCTGCAGCAGCGCCCGCTGTCGTCGCAGCGCGCTCACCCTTTGCTGTCCCTCGCTCATCTGTGTGTGTGTGTGTGTGTGTGCAGTGTGTGTGTAGCGTGTGTGTGCAGTGTGTGTGTGTGTGTGTGGTGTGTGTGTGTGTGTGTGTGTGTGTGTGTGTATGTGTGTGTGTGTGTGTGTGTGTGTGTGTGTGTGTGTGTGTGTGTGTGTGTGTGTGTGTGTGTGTGTGTGTGTGTGTGTGTGTGTGTGTGTGTGTGTGTGTGTGTGCAGTGCTTGCCTACCTCTCCTTCTGCTGCTGTAGTTTTGCCAATGACAACGGCAGTTGTTGGGTAAACATGTATTTCCCAACTGCTGACATCAGCATCAATTTATTGCTGACATGCGCAATTTATTTGCTGACATCAGCGGTTTCTCTGCCTTGTGTTTTTTTCCCTTCACCACCAAACAACCAACAACAACAACAACAACAACAGGGACAACGACGTTCATTATCCACGCGATCAGGCTTTCTCTCAAACCCCTGCCACACACAGGTTGACGGCCTGCCCACCGTGGGTAAACCATGTCTCTGCTCGCGCGTTTGCGGGAGCTGGACATGTTTGACTTCCTCGTCCACTTCGTCAAGAGCTGGCGAAACATAGACTTCCTCGATGTACGCTGACATTCTTCGCAAGGGCCGGCTGAAGCGGCCACCCGGTTGAGATGCTGATTCCTACCTCGCCATGCCTCGCCGCCCCACTAAGGTGGCTTGGCTTTCCTGGCTTGGTCTGGTTTCTGTGTGCGCGTGAGTTCTTTCATTAGACTCGCCCTCACAGGTCAGCGTTTCCTCTGGCATGGCTTGTCTTTGCTGGCATCTTTCCCCCCCCCCCCTTTTTGTGCCCGTTTCTCCTGCACACTGCTCCACTGCCTCCTCCTCCTCCTTGTCACGTTGTGATGAGAAAGCGAGGGGGGTTTTTTTTTGGACGGTGTGCTTTGTGGGTAAACGGCAGCTGCCCTGCCCCACATGCTTTTGCATGGTTTTGGTTATGCTTGGTGCGGCCAGCCCATGTCACCACCGCCATCCCGTTTTTCTTTTTTTCTCACGCGGGCTCAGGTGGGGGCTGGTAGTGGTTTGGATTGTCGTGTGGGTGTGCTGTGTGGGACGCAGCAGGTGTTTCTCTGGAGTTTTGAGGTGATTGCGGGCCAGCCGGCACCGATCAACGGGTTTTCCCTTTTCTTTCTTGCGTTTCTGTGGGCTGTGTGTGGTAGCCCACAAAACCAAGGCCCGGTCGGTTTGCGCTCACAGTCACCTCGCAGCCTTGTGATTTCCCTATTTCCCGCGGTTGCTCCATTGCCCTCGTTTCTGCTCCTCGCAGTATCCCAAAGCACCCACGCTGTTCTTCTTCCTGAGAGAGCAAGCGGCAGCCAGACTCACGCTCGTGCCAAGCTTGGCAGGGCCACGGTGTTTGTCAACACCAAACCCCCCCAACCCAAACAAAAAGAAACGTACCGAGAGTGGTTGTTGTTGGTTGTTGTTGTTTAAGTTGTTGTTGTTTAAGTTGTTGTTGTTGTTGTTGTTGTTGTTGTTGCGTTTAGTGTAGCACACACACACATAGCAAAACGCTGGTGCGTTGTGTCAAGTGCTGTGTGTTTGACTGTGTTTGTTTCGTTTACTGTGCCATGTGGTATGTGATAGTGCTGCGGCTTCACATTCACGTTCACTCCGCCTGCATGAGGGCCCTGTATGCCTTGAAATCGGCATACATGTGCTTGTACACGGCAAACTTGCGGTCAAAGAAAGACTGCACACTTGCTTGTGGCGCCACCACGCCTGCGCTTGCATTCATCGCAGCCTGCACAAGTGATATGTGTGTGTGTGTGTAAGAAAAGTGGGTGCAGAACAACAAAGAGGAAGACAGAGGAAGCATCGAGTTTGAAAGCCGCAGCAAACACAAACAAAGCCGAAGCACGGCGCACCATGGCAGCGGGGAGAGATGCGTGGCAGCCAGCCGCGGTCGCGGCCAACACAGCAGTGCCCGTCAGCACCTGGATCGTGAGTTGGTGGATGAGTGAGTGAGTGCTTGTGAGTGTGGGTGTGATGGTCAATGAGGAAAAGCAGCCAAGAAGGAAGAACGGCTGTCACATCATGAGCAAACATAAGCACCCATCAACCCACGCATTCAGTCACGACACTCACGGCGTCGTCCTTTGGAAGAAAGACGGGCAGCTGCATCGCATCAGCGTGCGCCTGCTCATGCTCATCACGTGAGGGGAGACACAGCAACACGGAAACAGCAACAGAGCGAACAGCAAAACAACAAACGCGAGAGCACGCGAGAGCACTACAATCACACACACACACACACACACACACACACACACACACACACACACACACACACACACACACACATGAGAAAGAGATCTTACGTGTTGTTGCAGAGACCACCGCAAGCGTGGATGGAGCGGAGTCGGTGCCCCGCCTGCTCCATGGCCTCCGCAATGTGCCGCGTCTCCAATGCCAGTGCTACCAGCGTGCACACATACAGTTCCACCAAATCGTCGCACGGGTCCGCGCTAGCAAGATGCAGCCCGCTCACCACACCCTGCACGCAGGCGTGCCGTGAGGGGAGGGTGTGTGTGTGTGTGTTCAGTTGGGGACGTGAAGCATGAAGTGTGAAGCATGAAGTGTGAAGGGAGATGAGCAAGGCCAGCTGCAATGACAGTGTGGAACATGCAACCAACACACACACACACACACACACACACACACACACACACACACACACACACACACACACACACACACACACACACACACACACACACACACACACACACACACACACACACACACACACACACACACACACACACAAACCCGAAGGGATGCATCTGCGAGGGGAGCGCGATTGCCGTGGAAGAACGGGAGCATGTGCAGCTCACGACTCAGATGCCACACAGACGAAAGCCCACGGTCTACACCAAGTGACGGACACAGAAGGAATAAATGCGTCGAAGAAGTAATAACCAACACGTGTGAGCAACAATGAGCACTCAAAGCACAATCAGAGACAGAGACAGAGACAGAGACAGAGACAGAGACAGAGAGGAAGGCTCACGGCATGCACACACACATTTGCACACATATATGAGCACATACACACACACACACCTTGCGCCAACTGAAGTGCACGTCGGTTGAGCCAGGCGTAGATGGAACCCACAGCACCATCACCACCATCACCACCATCACCACCATCACTACCAGGCGTAGATGGAACCCACAGCACCATCACCAGCACCATCACCAGCACCACCATCGCCACCACCATCACCATCGCCACCATTACCACCAGCAGCAGCACGGCGCTTCACTTCGGCGTGGGCGGCGTGAGACATGATGACGTGGTCAACCAACGCACCGCTCGCACTCTGCCCGCCCTCATTCAGCCACCACCCACCCAGCACCACGCTGCCGTACGGGCCCCACACCCCAGATACGTGCAGCGGTTTGCGGCTCAGCGCCATGTGGCACGACGACGTCCCCATTATCAACGCTAACCGCTCATCCAACCGAAGGTCCTCACCACGCTGCGCCTTTCCCTCCTGTTGCTGCTGTTGCTGCTGCCCACCCACGCGTTCACTCACACTCCCATCGTCGCCACCTGCAACACCACCACCAACACCAAGAACACCCAGCACCCCCGCGTGCGCATCGATGCTCCCTGCAGCAACCGGTGTACCGGGCAGCAGGCCCAGCTCGAGTGCCGCCGCCTCTGTCAGGCCGGCGCCGACACGCGAGCCCGGCGGGTTGGCCCGCGTCCCGATGCGCTCGTATGCGGTCGTACCGGTGTCGCTGTCACCAATCAAGTCACCAAGGCCAACCAGCCGCAGAAAGTCTGGCTGCCAGCCGCGCACACGCCCTTGGATGTCCTCCGGCTCGCCTTCCAGATACGTGCACTTGCACACCAGCGAGCACAGGCTGCGCTCCGCGGACTGCGTGGCCCGAAACGTCAGATAGTCTGGCAGATCAAAGAAGTGGCCAGCCTTGGCGTAACACGTGTCGTACGCATGCCGCTTCAGCCACAGGATCTTTGGTATCTGCATCTCAGGCGATATGCTGCCGCCAACGTAGTCGAGCACGGCGTGCTGCGTTTCGTTGATCTCCTTTGCCTCCGCCGACGCGCGGTGGTCCATCCACAGCACCACGTTCCACCCCTCCAAGCTGCCCCCGCTTGCATCCACAGCAACATCTGTCGATGTCGTGCGTTTCTCCCGTTTGTGCGGGAGATCACCTGTCGTTTCAGCCCGCCCTGTCACCCTTGTCGTTGCTGCTGCCGCTGTGGCGGTACCGCCTTGTTCCTGGTCATGCACGCTGCTGAGGTTGGACGGCAGAACGGACACCGGAGATCCGCCCTTGTCCACGACAGCCAGCGAGCACGTGGCGTCAAAGGCAACACCCACCACCTCCTGTGACCTCACCCCTAGCACGGTGTGCATAAGCGACAAGGGAGGCGGGGGAAGTGACAAGGGAGGTGGAGGAGTCGCAATGATGTTGAGAAGAAAAGAGGCAGGTGGTGTGAGAGGGAACAAGTGGGCGGACAGATTAGCAAGGAAACCAAAACCAGCCGTGTGGACACGAAGGCACTCATGAGATCAGTCAAACACGATAATCAGGCGCAAATACACATACACACATACACATACAGACAAACACACATACACATACACACACACACACAAACACAAACACACATACACATATACACACGTACACATATACACACATACACACATACACACATTCACACATACACACATACACACCCCTACTCGAAGCCTGCATGGCTCGCTTGGTGGCCTGACAAATGCAGTGCCAGATGTTGTCGGTGGACTGCACCAAGTGTTTCTCTCCCGCATACTCGTATGTGTGCGTGTGTGTGTTCTCCACAGCGCGTGCCAAGATGCAACCATCCGTCCCCCTCACCACCGCACACCGCACGCTCCCCGTACCCACATCCACCGCAACCACAGACATCTCGCCTGAGACAACCACAAGCTTCAGAAGAGCAAGCAAGCAAGCTGAGCAAGTGGATGAGCGGTTCAGCAGTGAGCAGTTGCCGCCAAACACAAACAAAGTTGGGAAGAATGGGCATGACATTATATAATTTTCTGCGATCCAACAACGACGATGCAAACCACTCGCCGCATCATGAGTCGTGCACTGTACCTCGGCCTGGTATGTGTGTGTGTGTGTGTGTGTGTGTGTGTGTGTGTGTGTGTGTGTGTGTGTGTGTGTGTGTGTGTGGTGGTGGGGTGGGGGT
>NW_004754932.1:660212-679336 GCF_000188695.1 Salpingoeca rosetta | reverse complement strand
CACACACACACACACACACACACACACACACACACACACACACACACACACACACACACACACACACACACACACACACACACACACACATACACGATGCACGTTTCCAACAGGTGATTGCGGACGTGTTTGGGTGCGACGTGTATGCATCTGCACAATCAGACTCCGCCTCGCTTGGCGCAGCGTATCGCGCCAAGCACGCCGACGTGTGCAACCTCCACGGCCAGTTTGTCCCCTTCCAAAGCGCAATCCTCGACCTGGCCTGCCGGCCCAACAGCGACAGTGCGGGCAAGACTGAGGACCGCAGCCATCTACACGCCTGCGACCCTCGCAGCGCCCAGCACAAGGTCACTTCCGCTCTGCGTGTGTGTGTGTGTGTGTGTGACTTGAGATTTTATGTCTCCATGATCCCCTCCCCCCCCCCCACCCACACACACACTCTCTCTTTTGTCTCGGCAACGCTCACAACTTCTGGTTTGCGTGTATTGATGCAGATTGCCACGCCAAACATGGGCAACTTTGATGCATATACAAGCATGCTGTCAAGGTATGCATGCGCGTATTTATGCATGTATGTGCGCACAAGACGGATGCACTGTCAAACGGTGGCGACCATGGCGTGTTTGTGTGTGTCAACAGTTGTGACTGCTGCAGGCAGTGCGTGTGGCCATTGTGGTGCGGTGGCACCCATGGCGGGCGTTCCGGTGTCGTCCATCCGTGTTTGACAGACATCCTTCCTGCCCCGGTGTGTTTGATAGGTACGCGGAGCTTGAGGCCAAGGTTGTGCAAGAAGCAGCAGCAAGAGATGGCGCTTCTTGAGACCCCGCCAGGGCTGCAGGGGGACATTCGCAAAGCATGTGGAGCTGTTGTTACATTGCCCCATTCACATCGTTGTAGCGCGCACCCTGAAATGAACACGTTCATCAACAAAGAGCAATCGTCGTGAGAGCGGTAAGAGTGGCGAGGCGACGTCAACGTGTGGTCGAGATACGATGCAAAGTGGCAGAAGTTTCAGTTCAACGCATGGCACGAGATGTGAGCATACAGCGCACAACATGTGCACGCACCTTCGCTGTGGGAAGCAAAAAAAAAAAACTGCTCCAGCACAGGCCTCATGGCTAAGTGCCGTCATGCTAGAGGCATGCTATCGTTTGCGACGATTCAAAGCCGGATCATGTCATCTGCGGAGCACATCATGACAAGACGTGACTTCTGGTGAGTTGAGAACCAAGAATAGATGTGAGACAGCAGAGAAACTCACAAAGGAGACTGGTGGAAACAACAGGGAGAAAGGAGAGAGAGAGAGCTACAGCCACACAGCCGCACAGCCGCACAGCCACACGCGTGGCTGAGCATTGTTACAAGGGGAAGAAGGAAGAGAGGAGGTGTTTAGATGGAATGTTGGTGTAGTTCAAAACAACAAGATCACGAGTGCGTGAGCTGCCAACGACTGGTTGAAAGCCCACGCATCCCTTGCTGTAGTACTCTACACCAGGTGCTAGAATTTTAGTCTTGCTGCAAGTATGAGCACCCGAGTCGATTGGTTGCTTGTTGGGGGGCGCTGTGGCGCAGGACCGGCCGCTTTGCGACCAACCCAAAACACGCACACAGAACACCCCCACAACCCAACACGCATGTGTAATTCATGCAGCTGAAAAGGGCAAGGAAAGAGAAGAAAGGGGAGAGAGGGAACGATCGTAGAAAGGGGAGAGAGAGGGACGGTTGACAAGCAGGGATGGACAGAAAGAGGAAGAAGAGCAGAGCAGAACGGGGATGAAGGGGAAGGAGAGGAACAAACGACAACCAACCCATGTGCCCGTGTCGTGTTCACCGATGTGATGATGAACACCACCACCACCTTCATATCCACATCAACACACCTTCGTCTTGCTTGTTGTGAGCACGCGAGCGGATGAAACGAAAAATGGTGAATGATGGCATACGAAAAAGTGAAAATGACGCGATCGCTCGATTTTCGTCCGGCCTAGTGGCGTACGCTGCAACGAGGACACGCTTGTCGCACACAACCTGACAACAAGCACGATCGACGCAACACAACACAACCACCCGCCAGCATCTCACGACGCAGCAGCGAAGGTTGGTCTTTGCTCGCTCGCTTGCTTGCTTGCTTGCTTGCTTGCTTTTTGCCTTCTCCTGGTCCTTGGCCTGACAAAACCCAACTCCACCCCAACGTGCCCAACCAGCCAACATCCAACCTTTCCCTGACCTGACATGCGTGCTTTTGTCGCTTGTTGATACGCAGTCCTGTGCTCGCCTGGTTTTTGTTGTTGGCTGTGCAAACTCGCTCGCTCGCTCGCTCGATCGTTGCTTGCTTTTTTCTTCAGCCCTTCTTCTTCACTGTTGTTGCGAACGACTTGTTATCGCCTGCGACCCTGCAGTCAATTTCACTTGACGACACTCCACCACCCAGCACACACACACATACGCATACACTTACACACATACACACACACACATACACAAGCAAGCGAATCCTCCTCTTCCCCCTCCCCCTTTCCTTTACTCGCTCCACTCGCTCACGCTACGCGCCAACACCTTTTGTTCACACCCCCCCCCACCTCGTCAACGAACGCCGTTCAAGAACATCCCCCCCCCCCCACCTCTGTGCCGGCACCATGAAGTCTGAGTCGGCCAGCCTGGAGATTGACCTCATGTCTGAGGAAGGGACACTGATGCGGTCGCGGTCGTCCAAGACAACCGGCTCCTCGTCCTCATCGCCCGTCAATGCGAAGAAGTACCTCATCCTGGGCTACTCTGCCGTGGCCCTGGTCATCATCATCTGCGGCATTGCCGTCGGCGTCTCCCTGCACAACAGCAGCGACCCCGACGCCGCCAGCATGACCCAGATGAGCGCCACCTCCGCCTCCCTCTGTGGCATCGTCGCCCCAACTACCGAAGACTCGTCCACGCCCGTCGTCTGCTACACCCTGCACACAAACACCCCGGGCGGAAACTACCGCGTCGTCTCAAGCTCAATCACGCACGCCTGCGCCCTCTCCACCTTGGACACCGCCGTGTGCTGGGGCGCCGCCTGCGACGACGACCACCCCTCGTGCCCTGCCGAGCTCAAGGCAAGCAAGCCCGTGTGGGACCGCAGCGACGAGCAGTTCACCGCCGTCGCCGTCGGCGACTACTCCACCTGCTTCCTGCGCAAGGCTGACGGAACTGCCATGTGCCGCGGTCGCATCAGCGTGCCCGCATCCGCGGCAGCCACCGAGTTTGTCGACATCACCATCGAGAACGACGTCGCCTGCGGCCTCACCGCCACCTCCCAGCTCGTCTGCTGGGACCAGGACAACACCGTCTTCAACATCCCCGCCCTCAGCGACGGCATCCTGCAGGTCGCCGCCAGCTTCACGCCCCCAGAGCCCCCTATGATCACAGACCCCTTCCTCACCTCGGACAGCAGCGAGAGCCAGCGTCGCCGCCGCCGCCGCCGCAACATCCTCGAGCCGCAGCCGGCCACGCTCGCCGCCGAGGACCAGCGCATCGCCTGCGCCATCTCCCTCACCCACAAGCTCTACTGCATCAACCTGCAGCCGGCATCGAGCACGGCCACCCCGACCTGGTCCCGCATCCTGCGCTCCTCCACCGCCGCCGGGTTTGAGATGGTGGACGTGTACGGCGGCCGCGGCTGCGCGCTCACCCTCGCCGGCCGCATCGAGTGCTTCGAGCTTGCCTCCTACGTGGACCCGCTCCCCGCCATGCCCGCAGAGCTCGCCGACGTGCGCTTTGGTGCCGTCGATGTCACGCAGAGCGCCGCGTGCGGCCTGTCCACGGACAACAGCCTCTACTGCTGGGGCGACATCTGGACCTTTGGCCAGGTCAAGATCCCCAAGCGGCCCCTTGTGCCCTCCGGGTCCTCGGTCACGGCCCCACCCACCAGCGGCAACAACACCAGCAACGCGACGGCCGCCCCAGGCGCCTTTGAGTGCCCGAGTGGCACGCGCCGCCTCCGCGACGGATCCTGCGAGGACGTCAACGAGTGCGCTGCTGGCACGCACGCCTGCCCGCGCTTCAGCTTCTGCGAAAACACGTACGGCAGCTACGAGTGCCCCTGCTTCCCCGGCTACGCCAAGGAGAGCGCGGGCTCGGAGACGTGCGTGGACATTGACGAGTGCGCGCTGGACACGCACGACTGCCACGTCAACGCCACCTGCGTCAACTGGCGCGGCAGCTTCTGGTGCACGTGCAACATCGGCTTTGAGGGCACGGGTACGGAGTGCGTCGACATTGACGAGTGCGACCGCGACACACACAACTGCCACGAGCAGGCCACCTGCAGCAACACCATCGGCAGCTTCGACTGCACCTGCAACCAGGGCTGGGCAGGCAACGGCACCTACTGCGGCGACGTGGACGAGTGCACCATGGGCACCCACAACTGCGATGCCAACGCCGCCTGCAGCAACACCATTGGCGGCTTCAACTGCACCTGCAACGCAAACTACTACGGCAACGGCACGTTCTGCGACGCGGACCAGTGCCACTTCAACACGCACACCTGCGACGCCAACGCCTACTGCACAGACACGGTGCCCGGCTTCAACTGCACGTGCAACGACGGCTACCTCGGCGACGGGTTCACCTGCGCAGACTACGACGAGTGCACCGCCGGCACGCACAACTGCGATGCGCATGCCACGTGCTCCGACACCGTGGGCAGCTTCGACTGCACGTGCAACGTCAACTACCTCGGCAACGGCACGTACTGCGACCTTGACGAGTGCGCCGCGGGCGTCGACAACTGCCACGAGCAGGCCACCTGCACCAACACCGATCCGGGCTTCTACTGCACGTGCAACGCGGGCTGGGATGGCTCTGGCGTGAACTGCAGCGACGTGGACGAGTGCGACCTCAACACGTACAACTGCCGCGCCAACTCCTACTGCAACAACACCATCGGCAGCTACGAGTGCCCCTGCCTCGACTACTACCGCGACACGGGCCCCGCCTGCGTGGACATTGACGAGTGCGGCGAGTCCAAGGACCACTGCCCGATTGACGTTGCCTGCAGCAACACGGACGGCTACTTCTCGTGCGGGTGCAGCAACCAGGACCAGTCGTTCTCCTACCCCGCGGACGTGGACTCCTTTGTTGGCCTCACGCGCGCCAGCGGGCTGCCCGTCTTTCTCGTCTCGGGCTTCAACGCGTCGGGGTACTCGGCGCATCTGCTGTGGTGCGACGACCACGACTGCGCCAACCCGACCGTGTTTGAGTCACCGGTGCTGTTTGACGAGGCGCCGCACGCCAACATCCTCAGCGACGACACGGTCATCCTTGCCGGGCGCCGCGTCAACTCGCAGGTGCTGCTGTACCGCTGGTGCAGCGATGTCGGCTGCACGGTCACGGGCACGCACCAGGTTGACGACGCAGGCTACGGCACGCGCGTCGGCGTGGACAGCAACGACGACATTGTCATCATGACCAGCAGCGACACGGAGCTCAAGGTCATGCGCTGCGACGCGCCCGAGTGCATGTGGGGCGACCGCCTGGTGAACGCAACCAACAAGGCAAACAGCCCCTACCTGGACATGGTTCTGACGGACCAAGGCCTCCCCGTTGTGACGCACCTGGAGTCGCGCTTCCTGGGCGTGTTCACGTGCGTGGACGACCTCTGCTCCAACTTCACGGGCTCTGAGACCCTGGCCACGGACGACGGCTTCATGTCGTCGATTGTGCTGCGCACGGACGGGCGCGCGGCACTGGTGTGGCGCCAGCAGTCGAGCGGCAAACTCATGTTTGGCCTGTGCGACGACGCCGCGTGCAGCACGATTCAGACGCGCGAGCTGACCAACGGCGGGTACTTCCCCACCATTGACCTGATGGAGGGCGACTGGCTGTACCCAGGCCAGTACCCCGTCATCACCCACCTCAAATCTGTCACGGGCACACGCACAGTGCAGCTTATCAAGTGCACGTCGCTTGACTGCAGCACCAAGGATACAACCGTGCTGCAGAGCACGGGATATGGAGGCGCGTCGGGCGTCTTCTACAACCCCATCAGCCACTACCTCTACACCATGGATGAGTATGGCTCCCAGGCCGATGGCTGGCGCCTCAGCAAGCACTGCATCAACCACTAAACTTGTGTGGCACAAGTAGACTTGGCTGGCTCGTGTTATCTGTTTGATGTGTGTGTGTATGTGTGTGTGTGTGTGAAGGATGGATGGATGTCGAGAGAGAGAGAGAGAGAGCAGAGGAAGCGCAGTGAAGGGGGAGACGGAGGCGATGGAGGAGAGAGAGGAGGAGCCCCGCATGACATGACATGACAGAGAGAGAGAGAGAGAAGAGAGATGGATTGATTGGGAGCGCGAGACAGACAAGACCACAACGTCATCAGCACGGCTGGGGTTGGATCCAGGATCCAGGGCAAGAAGGGTGTCACATCATGTCACACATGTCGCAACTTGCCGGCAAACGCAGGCAGACGAGTTGTGGCACCCGGCAGCTGCTATGCAGCCACTCTCCACTTCAGCCCACAGCAACTGCACTGCTTGATGTGATTGTCGGTGACGTTGCAACCTTGAAACGCATGACCATGATTTGTTACAAGACAGTTGTGTGTGTTGGCGCTTGTGTGTTGGTTGCTTACATTGCTTGCATGTTCCTCGACTTGCATATGTGTGCGTGTGTGTATCTGCCTGTTCTCTCATTTCAATTACTGGGCGTTCTGTCTGTGTGCGTGTGTGTGTATTGGAGTGCACGGGTGGATGGGAAGAAGGCGTCTCTTTCTTCGTTCAAATAAACTCCTCGACAACAACAAGCACAGCAAGGTCGCACGGCTTTGAGAGGTGAGCTGAGGGAAGAGCGAAGCGAGCCAAGGGGGGGGGGTGTCATCAAACACTCAAACAATCTGGCTGGGTGAAGCAATCGTCTTATTTTGATGTGACACACAAACAAACCAACAACGCTGACAACAACGATGACGGATGATGAGGACAGGAGCAACGAGTGCGTGGTGTGTGGCTTGGATGAGGATGTGGCCGTCGTCCCAAAGTGTCACCATGGCATCTGCAAAGAGTGCCTTCGCATGCACGCCAAGTCGTGCATGGATACCAGGCGCCTGCCCGTTCAATGGTGCGTCTTTGTGTGTGTGTGTGTGTGTGTGTGTGTGTGTGTGTGTGTGTGTGTGTGTGTGTGTGTGTGTGTGTGTGTGTGTGTGTGTGTGTGTGTGTGTGTGTGTGTGTGTGTGTGTGTGTGTGTGTGTGTGTGTGTGTGTGTGTGTGTGTGTGTGTGTGTGTGTGTGTGTGTGTGCGTGTGTCGTGTGTGTGTGTGTGTGTGTGTGTGTGTGTGTGTGAATGTGGGTACGCTTGCTCCACTGTGCATGTGTTTCCATCTCTCTCCCCCCCCCCACCTCTGTTCCGCCCCTCCACAGTTCTCCCCTTTTCCTTCCGCTTATCCCCCTGCGTTGCTTTCATCCAATTCGCTGACCTTTGATGGGCAGACATGCACCACAGTCCCTTCGCTGCCACATCTCACTCACCGATCCGTGTTCGCTTGTCACGTTTTCACGCAGCGCGGCGTGCACGGAAGATGTGCCCCTGAACATGGTGCTTGATGCGCTGCCGCCTGAGGAGCAAGATCAGTTGAGCACGGCCATGCTGCGCGCAGCGCTGGAGAAGGACCCGCAGGTCAGGTTCTGCCCCGCACCGGACTGTGGCTACGCCGTATTCCTTGGCGAAGACATGACCTTGTGCCCCTACGCCAGCTGTGACAGGTGCGGGACAGCTTTCTGCACGCGCTGCAAGCACAAAGCACACGGCCGAAACCCGTGTGTCCTCACCGACTTGCCACCCAACACAAAGCCGTGTCCAAAGTGCTTCGCCCCCATCGAGAAGGCGCAGGACGGCTCCTGCAACCACGTCCGCTGCTACGTGTGCAAGTGAGACGGTGGTTGTGTGTGTGTGTCTGTGCGTGCGTGTGTCTGTGAGTGTGTGTGTGTGTGTGCGTGTGTGTGTGTGTGTGTGTCTGTGTGTGTATGTGTGTGTATGTGTGTGCATGTGTGTGCACATGACTATAGTTTGGCTGCGTGCCTCCCCTCTGGGCACTCCCCACCATGACTTTGCCCTCGCGTGTCGACACACACACACACACACACACACACACACACACACACACACACACACACCATCGACACAAACACGCGCGTACATCAAGGACGGACTTTTGCTGGCTGTGCTTGAAGCCGTTGAGCCAGATGGACACCATCAACCATTACGTGGGCATGACCGGCTGTACCATGTTTGGATCCAAGCCCTGGAGCGAGGGCAAGCGGTTGGCCGTGCACCGGAGCAGCCCGCTGTGGGTTCCGTTTGCCATTGGCCTCGGTGCCGTCGCCGTGCCGCTGATGAGCCTCTCCCTCCCTGTTGTTGCTGCAAAGGAGGCCTACAAGGACAACCAAGAAGCAAGCAAAGCTCGCAGGTTGGTGTGTGTGTGTATGTGTGTGTACATGTGTGATTGAATGAGTGTATGTGTGTGCGTGTGTGTATGTATGTGCGTGTGTACATGTGTGGCGTATCTGTGTGTTGCCATCACGGTCATTCACATCGATGACACTCACGTGGCATCCGCACCCGCACACACACACACACACACACACACACACACACACACACACACACACACACACACACACACACACACACACACACACACACACACACACACACACACGCTGCTGTCGAACAGGGTTTGGCGAGGGTTCAAAAGCGGCATCGGCACTCTGTTGATTGGCACACCGGTGAGCAGACGCGATCGTGCGCATTGCGTGCGTGCGTGCATGCAGGACACGATCACTTGCTGTTTGTAACCTTACCGTTCGGCTTTCCTGGCTTTAACACACGCCACGCCACGAACATGTGCCCCTGCCCCGATGACCGCGTTTTGCTTTGTTTTTCTGTTCAGATCCTGGCTGTCGCATACACAGTCGTGGCCCTGAAGGGCGCTTGGTTCGCATACGTCAAGATGCCGTGTCGCGAGGTGAGGTGTTGCTTGTGATGACGACCTTCAGATGAACATTTCAGCTTGCCATGCGCCCCGCTAGTCAGTCACACGCACACACACACACTCACTCACTCACTCACTCACTCACTCACTCACTCACTCACTCACTCACTCACACCCACTCACTCACTCACACGCACACGCATGTGAAGGTGCACAGCTGCTGCCGATCAGGACGGCCTCCTTCAGGCGTGGTGGATCTCACACCACAGAGCGCGTTACCCTCAGGCCACCGCCTCGCCTCTGATTCCGCTGCATGACACTGTGACAGGCTGTTTGTGCGTGGAAAATGGACGATAAATGATTATGCATCTGCTCCATGCATTTGACTGAGCGCTTCAAACATGTGTTGTTGCTCCTTGCTGCCTTGTCATTTGTGCTGCTTTGTTACACTTCGCTCCTGTTGCCTTTTTCCTTGCCCTGCCCTTGTCTTGTCTCTTGCTCTGTCTCTTGCCTTGATCTACGTTTCCCGTGACAATTAAACGACCTGCTGCCATACCACAGACAGAGCTTACTGGTCAAACCACCGCGTACACCCATTTTGGCGGGAAAATCAAAACACAAAATCAAGCAAGCACCTCCACGATGAAACAGAGGGTGCGCCTGTTGTGGCGCTCACACACACACACACGCACACACACACACACACACACACACACACACACACACACACACACACACACACACACACACACACACACACACACACACACAGCAGAGAACTGCTTGGCCTTGAGTTCCGGGTGAGATGAGCCAGCGCGGGAATACAGGTGGCGAGGAGCCTGCTCACGAAGAGGGGTTGCCACCAAGACAGCGGCCACGATTGGGCAGCCCAACCAGCGACGGACACACCGCCACCGAACAAGATGAAGAGCAGGTTGGATTGCTGATGCTCATCGTATGTTTGTGTGGGTGTGTATGTGTCTGTGTGTGATGTGTGTGTGTGCGTCGCCTCTCTGTCTCTCTCTGTCTCTCTCTGTCTCTCTCTGTCTCTCTCTCTCTCTCTCTGTCTCTGTCTCTCTCTGACTCTCTCTGTCTCTCTCTGACTCTCTCCGTCTCTCTCTGTCTCTCCCTGTCTCTCTGTCTCTCTCTCTATCTCTCACAGCAAGAATACCTGCATGCCTCCCACCTCCACTGCGCACAACCATGCTACTGTACACGCCTGTACAGGTCGCCATGAGCCTGTGCTATCAGGGACACATGTTTGGGTTTGCGGCGTATAGTGCGAGGACGGCCATTCTTGAAGCTTACCACGACAAGCTCGACGACGTGCACTGGACCAACGTCAGGTCCATGATTCAGAACAAGAAGCCGACCGTACTTCTGGTCCACGCGTCCATCGAAGCAAAGATCAAAGAGCTGCTCAAAGAGCTGCGCACAGGTGTGATGCTGCTATTCATGTGAAGTGGTTACCCACATTGGCATTTGTTCTCGATTCACTTGATGACGACACTGCTGAATCGACAGCAGCATCCTCGCACAAGACTGCCACATGCATGTTGCGCAAATTACCAACACACACACACCACCCCCCCCCCACACACACACACCCACGCACGCACGCACGCACGCACAAATGATGTACCGATGCAATTGATGCATAGGTGTGGCGCCGGAGGTGATTCGCTTACCAAAGGCAGTATTTGATCACACAAGTGCGGTGCAGCGTGTGGCACAGCTGAAGCTGCCGGAGCTGCAAGACTCGCGCCTGTCTGACACCCACCGCCACCTCTACTTTTCGTTTCTGCAAGGCGACGATACCCTCATGGCGCGCGCTCTTGGTGCCCTCGTGCACCACATTGAGCGAACGCGCTTTGGCGTCGAACTCGATCCCACGGACACCCCAGTCCCCATCGTCACCCTTCAACTCATGGCCCAGTATGTGTGTGTGTGTGTGTGTTTGTGCTTGTATGTGTGTGTATGTGTATTGTGTGCGTGTGAGTGTGCAATTTGGTGTAGTGTGTGTGAATGTGTGTATTCATGGTCTGTCTGTCCTGTGTTGCTGTGATGATGCTCGGTTCGATACTTTCGTGTGTGCACGTGACCCGTTTCCTATGTGACATGCTACCCTTTCGATTGACACGCACCCGCAGGCCAGACTGTATGTTGATCGACGCAGACTCCCTCACGTGCGTCCCCCAGTGAGCCATGAGACTGCCCGCTACCATCGTTTGCTTCGGTTGCTTTGCAAACGCTCTCTTTCACACACACACACACACACACAACACACACAATCAGTCTTGCTCGTACATACGTTCACACCTCATGCCCCTGATCAAACGCATTTACCTCTGTTGTCCTGTGCATGCCTACGTAGGTCACTTGGCGTGTTCAACCGCGAACCACACCCATCGAGCTTCAAGGCGGGTGGCTTCAAGGAAGGGCTGTCACTCTACGGGATTCTGAACAGCACAAAGGTGAGATATCCATGCCCATTGCTGTTTCATGTGGAGTTGGCTTGATCTGCTCAGCACTGCTCAGCAGCCTCGCGATGCTTCACCGCCGTACATCATGTGTGCATGTGCACGTTGCGTCGGCGTTGTGCTGGCGAGCACACTCACTTTCAACACCACAATCTCAAACATCCACAGACAGCAGCGGGTGCAAGGTGCCTCAGACGATGGCTGCAACAGCCGTCCACCAGCGCTGATGAAATTGAGCGCCGTCAGGTTAGATAGTGCCACGTGCGTGCGTGGAATGACGTGGAATCGCACGAAGCCCACCCTTGTCACTTCAGGGTACTCTCAAACACACTCAACACACATACACGTGCGCAATGGCCAGTCTCCTCACCGATGCCATCCGCGTTGGACTGTTGTATGCCGCGTGTGTGCGCGCGCGCGTGTGTGTGTGCTTGTGTGTGCGTGCGTGCGTGTGTGTGTGTGTGTGCGTGTGTGCATGTGTGCGTGTGTGTGCATGTGTGTGTGTGTGTGCATGTGTGTGTGTGAAGGAGGTGGTGGGATACATGGCCAATGCTGCAAACACAGAACTCCTGCAACACATGCGACGCGAGCTTGCGCGTGTTCGCCCTGTCCAGGTACGTCGCTTAGCCCTTACCCTGTTTCGTGCTGTGGTGCCTGTGCTTGGTCCATACTGCATTGCTTGGAAGAGACATGATACAGCCAGCCAGGAAGCACAGTTCTAAGTTACATGCGTGTGTCGACGAAGGAGAGGAGAGTGCGCACCTTCAGATGCACGCAGCTCTCATCTTATGTGCACGTTGTTGGGTTCGTCCCTCTTCTCTTCTCAACGCCACCTCTGCCCACCTACCACCAGCCCATTCTTCGGAGGCTTCGAATGCAATACCCAAAGCTGCAAGACTGGACAACACTGCGCACGGTATGCAAACACTGCGCTGCGAGCACACCACACTCTGAGCTTCGTTTGCATGTGCTTGTCGGCATTGTTGGTGCTTGTTGAGCACTGCGCTGCCTTACTTCTTTCCTTGACAACGGCAGACCTGTCTTCACGCTATGAACCTGAAAGGACTCTGTCAGAAACATCGCCGCGTCAGAAAGTTGGACGAGGTGGGCCAATCCATTCTGATGTTCCGCGCTGCGTTTGGCATGGTCGTACATGCTCGGCTGTGTTGCTGTATTGTTGAATACCATCTGTGTCACAAGGAGGAAGCGTATGTGCTAGTACGTGCATGTACACTCCTCACAGCACCCAATGCAAATCGACTTGGGTCATTCCACATGCTTGTCATGCTCTTCGCGCAGGTGTTCGAGAGCCTGGCTGACGGCATTGGTGACATTGCAGAGGCCATCGCCGCCATTGTGAGTCATAACGAGGAGGAAGAAAAGGTCTAGAGCGACATGGGGAAGAGGAGGAGCAGGAGGTGGAGTAGGAGCAGGAGCAGGAGCAGGAGCAGGAGCAGGAGCAGGAGCAGGAGCAGGAGCAGGAGCAGGAGCAGGAGCAGGAGCAGGAGGAGGGATTGTCGTCGTTGTGTGTGGTCCTTCCTTTCTTTGCAACTCCCTCCTACCCATGTACTGCATGCGACACAGTTTGACGAAGAAGCAAGCAAAGAGCAAGACCGATTCATCGTGCGGCCTCTCATCAGCCCGGAGCTGGACGAAAGTGCGTTTGGTGACAAGTCTACATTTACTTGCTTGCTTGTTTGGTTAGACTTACATGACTTCTTGTGATGGTTTGGCGTGTCAAATCCCACAAGATGAATCCGCTCTGGTGCAACAACCGCTGGCTCGACTGCCTTTGCCGTGGTTACTCACCTGTACTTCGACGTCACAACACATCACCGCTTGTAATATGTGTGCTGTGCACAGAAAAGCGCCAGTTCAACAACCTGGTGAGAACAACACATTGTGTGTGTTGGTGTGTTGGTGTTGGTATGTGTGCGTGAGTGTATGTACGAGCAACGAGCGGTGCTAGGTCTTCACACACATGTGCACACGCACACATGACACACTTACACACACATACACGTACGCACACACCCTGTCCCTCACTCGCTCTCACTCGCTCACACACACACACCCTCACTCGCTCTCTCTCTCTCACATACTCCCGCTTTGCTAGCCCGACTTCCTGACAGCCATCGCCCAGGAGGAGATGCACAACATGCCGCCTGGTATTGCAGAGTATTCCGTTGTCTATCTGCCTCAGGTGAGTCACAACCAAGGGAAAGAGAGAGAGAGAAGAAGAAGAGAAGAAGAAGGCGGTGCTGTTTGATCACATGGAAAGCACATCAGTTGTTTGCTCCAAGGACAACACATTAGCGGGGGCAGTCGTAGTTACATGACACTCAAGAGCGACAGTACGCTGCCTTGCATCCCATGCAATATGTCCTGTGAAACTCTGCTCACCCTAATTCGCTTGTGCATGTTTCTATTTGCGCTTCGCTGTCTTGTTGATATGGTTCAGCTTGGCTTTCTCATTTCCGCGACCCTGGACGCCGAGAGACAGGGCGATCCCACCTTGGACGGCCTCGAGTTCATGGTGCGAAGAAGGTGGCCGGTGGTATGGTGTGGTGGACTTCAAAGTGGTCTGCTGTGCGTCAGGGTGTAGCCCCCCCCTTGACCATTGAGAGTGTAGTGGAGAATCGCCAGCTTCCCTTGCTCTTGGATACAACACCTCACCACGCGTCGTGCGGGTCGTATTGTGTGGTTGAGTGCAGTTTCTGTCGGACGGGCGCCACTTCTTCAAGAACCCTCGCATGCGGCACCTTGACAATGTTGTTGGCGACACGCAGTGCGACATTACAGGTGGGGCATTGTTGTGTACTTGTACTTAGTGAACTCAGTTGAACATCACGCCCGCAGGCCACTATGTGACAACGTTCTGACGGCCCAAAGACGCCACTGCCACAGCAACTACATACCTTCACATACCACCACCACCACCACCACAACCACCACCACCACCACCACCACTACCACCACCACCACCACCACCACCACCACCACATCAACACACCACGCCCCACACACGGCAGACATGGAGAACAGCCTGATGGTGCGACTGCAGGAGAGAATCCTTGACTACACAGCCCAGCTGCTTCGCGTGCATGATGCAGTTGCAGAGCTGGATTGGTGAGACAATGCAGTGCACTGTGGTGGAGGAGGAGGCGGCGGAAGGCAGCGAATGTGCTCTGCTTGCGTGTGGGCACATGATTGTGGAAGGAGCATTGATCATTGACTCATGTTGTGTCATTCTATGGTTGCTTTGATCGGTTTGTACGCGTGTATCACGGACCGTAGCCTGTTGTCCATGTCGCTCGCAGCTGTTGAGTTCAGCTGGGTTCAGCCAGGCGTGCGGCATGGCAAAGGCATTTCCATCCACGCTGGCCGGTGAGTTGGTGTGAGAGATGAGTGGGAGTCCGAGTGCCTCTCTGCATCTCCCTGCGCACGCATGACCGCATATGTGCGTGCAAGTGCGCAGGCGCGTGCCTGCCTGCCTGAGCTTGAAGGAAGCCTTGTAATGTTGGAGTTTGTTACATTGTGTAGTGAGGTGTTCCAGCCTTTTTGTTTGTTTGAACACATGACCACCATTGCACAAACATTGTTGTGTTTGTCAGACATCCGCTGCAGGAGCTGTGTGTTTCACCATTCATCCCAAACCACACTCGGCTGGCCATTGACGATGAACCACATGCCATGCTCCTCACTGGGCCCAACGGCAGCGGCAAGGTAAGCCGATACTGGTAAATGTGCTAATGTGGTTTGATTCGTGGAGGGGGCGGTGGCTTTGTTTGTCGTGGCGATATAGCGAACCGACACGGCCTCCTGTTTACCTGCCTCTCGCACGACAGTACTCTCAACCCATGGTGTGTGTATGTGTGCTGGCATGCGTGCTTGCGTGCGTGCTTGGATGCGAATGTGAGCAGTCCATCTACCTTAAGCAGATTGGGCTTATTGTCGTCTTGGCTCAAGTTGGGAGGTGAGGATGGCAGTGTCATGCATGATTTGTTCCAATCAATCCCATGATGCTGGCTTTTGTTGCCTTGTGCACCCGTAGCACTTTGTCTGTTTCGATGCGCTCATCCCACAAACCTTTGGACCTCTGCTGTAGCTTTGTGCCTGCCGAGTCTGCTGTGATTGGGATTGTAGATCGACTCTTCACCCGCATTCAAACGCGCGAATCCGTGAGCACAGGAGCACCACACTACAGGGTGTTTGTGGTGTGCATGTGTGCTCGTGTGTGTGTGCATGTGGGATGCGTGTGTCATAGTGTGCCGAGCGTCTCCGTGCTACGACCACTCTACAACTGCTTGTGTATGTGTGTGCACGTGTTAATGGGGAACACGTTTGGTTCCTTTCGTGCTTTCTCGATTGCAGGTGTCGCTGGACATGTCAACATTTCTCATTGACACCAACCAAGTGGCCACGGCGCTCAAATATGCGAGTCCATACAGCCTTGTCCTCATTGACGAATACGGCAAGGTGAACGCAAATGCACGCATGTGTGTTTGTCGTGTGTGTGTGTGATGTGGTGTGTGTGGTGTGGTGTGGTGTGTGTGGTGTGGTGTGTGTGTGTGTGTGTGTGTGTGTGTGTGTGTGTGTGTGTGTGTGTGTGTGTGTGTGTGGTGAGTTGAACGGTGCCGCGAGGGACAGTTGGAGAACATTTCATGATGAGAGTCAGGAGAGTGGGTTGTTGGGTGGTTGTGGGTGCGTTGAGCACCGGGTGCTTCAGAGTGCATGGCATTGAATCTGGTGCCGCCGTCACTCCACTTGGTCCAATTTCACTGCGTTGTACATGGCGCACTGTAGGGGACAACCAAGGAGGATGGTGTCGCACTCGCTGTCAGCACCATCAAGCATTTGATGGAGCGGCCGGCCCTGGATCCGCCCATGCTGGTGTTTACGACGCATTTTCTCGACATTCCCAAGCAGCAGCTGGTTGCGGAGTCTGCGCACTTGCGCTACTTTCGCATGGCCTCGCTCGATCAAGCACAGCACCAGGATGACGATGACACCGCCGACATTGTCCTTCTCTACCAGGTTGTGCATGTGTGCGTGTGTGTTGGTGTGTGTGTGCGCGTGTGTGTTGGGTGTGTGTGTGTGTGGACGTGTGTGTGTGTGGATGGATGTGTGTGTGTGTGTATGGACGTGTACGTGTGTGTGTGTGTGGACGTGTGCGTGATCAAGTGTGGACGGTGATTGTGCAGGCAAGCCACACTATCCTCCTCTGTTGCGTGACGCTCTGGTACATTTCTTCTGCTGTCAGGTGCAACCTGGGGTGTCAGGCAGCTCGCACGCCCTTCGCGTCGCAGCGCAGGCGGAGCTTCCGATCGACGTCATCGAACGTGCACAGCAGGTGCGTGTGTCTGTTGGAACAGGTGCACGCACAGGTGCACGCACAGGTGCACGCACAGGTGCACGCACAGGTGCACGCACAGGTGCACGCACAGGTGCACGCACAGTCGCATACACACACACACACACACACACACACACACACACACACACACACACACACACACACACACACACACACACACACACACACACACACACACACACACACACACACACAGGTCTCTGAGGCGATGCACAGGAACCTACCCATCGCTCCGCTGCAGTCCATGGCTGCGAAGCAGGATCTTGCTGCGTGTCAACGCGTGTGTGAGGCGTTTCTGGCACTGGATCTCAAATCCGCGACACTCCAAGCGGACTTGAAACGCATTTGCGCTGCGAGCCGTGCTGTGTGAGACGGGCCCAAGCAACAGCCTTCAACAATAAAAATTGTGAAAAATCTGTCTGTTTGGCAACCAAACAACCCCATCATCATCACCAAAGACGCGCACACCACAACCAACCAAGCACACTCTCCACAACAGCCCATTCAACAGCAACAACAACAGCAACAACAACAGCAACAACAACAGCAACAACAACAGCAACAACAACAGCAACAACATCAGCACATCCACCCTTGCTCCAGCCATGGAGGAAAGCATCTACAACTTGATCCCGCGGGAGGAAGTGGCGCCGCCAAAGCAAAAGCGGTGTGTGTCGTGTGGGTGTCGTGTTCGTGTGATGGTGATGGGTGAAACAGCACTTGAGTTGTGTGTGTGTTGGCTGTCGATTGCGTGCAATCATGTGCTTGGTGATGGATGATCTCTGGTATGATATCTGGTGCGTGTAGACTCACCGCCTTGGACGCTTTGCGTCAATATGTGTGCGCGCGCGTTACCTGGGTGCTGGTACAGCTATGTTTCACAGCATGCCAACAAGGCGCGGCAGGAGTACAAGTCAAAGAAGGAGGCTGGGCGGACCATGGTGAGGCATCTTCTTACCTTTGCACTGCAACGCAGTGCGCTTGCAGTTTGATGCTTCCAAGTCTGCTGGTGAAATAGGTCTTGTACAGTCGCGGGTGCGTGTCTCACCTCAAATGTGCTCACGAATGCTTGTGGTGTTGTGGTGCTGTGTTGGCTGTGTTGCTGTGTTGTTTTGTTCGCATGCTTGCACGTTGCCAGGGCCCGCCGGCAGTCCAGGCAGGCGACACATCGAGGTTCTTGAAGCGCGGCGAGGGCAAGGGCGGTGGCCGCGTGCAGCGTGCGGCACCGCAGAAGCGCGAACAGGCAAAGAAGCCAAAACCGCGCGTGCCAAAGGCGACGGAGAAGCCGCCCATGGGCCTCCGCACCAAGAAGGACTTTATCAAGGATAACGCTGTCAAGACCATGACCACACAGCCGCCAAGGACAAAGCCAATGAGTGAGTGTGTACATATTGTGTGTGTGAGTGTGTACATATTGTGTGTGTGTGTATGTGTGTGTGTGATCGTGTGATTGCGATCATGTGTGGTTTACATAGCAAATACGTGCGTTTGTTTTGGCGCTGCACCATGCACTCAATGTCTCTCACCCCCCCCCCCCCAAACACACACACACACACACACACATCTACGTTGTAGTGCTGGATACGGCGGCAGGCAAAGGGCAGAAGATGGACTTGGAGGAGAGCGGGCTGGTGCCAAAGTACACGAAGAAGAAGACGTTTGGCAAGACACCTGCATATTTGACCAAGCGCAGGGAAGAGGAGGATCGTGCGCAAGCAGAATACGAGGAGTATGTCCGCGCCATGCAACAGCAAGGCGCATACTATGAGGTGCGTGCGTGTGAATGTGTGTTTATGAGCATGTGTGTATATGATTGAGAGTATGTGTGCGTGAGCACGCGTGTGGGTGCACTCTCGGGTAAAGTGCGCTCGTGTGCGTGCGTGAGTGTTCGTATTTGTTTGTTGTTTGTTTTGGTTCGCGTTGATGAGGACTCCTGTTGCCCTTTTGCCCGGCTTTACTCATCACTCAACTGCCCACGCGTGCACCCCCCCCCCTTGCGTCTGTCGATATATATCACCGCAGGTCTCACAGCAAGAGCGCGACGAGCTGCTGCACGGGCTGAAGACCAACTGGGAACAGCTGCATAAGGAGTATCAGGGCCTGTCTGTGATTGCGGACACGGCGCCAAAGCGCCAGCGCCGCAACGACATGGAGGCGCGCCTTGCGCAGCTTGAGGCCGACATTGCCAAGATTGAACGCCACTCCACCATCCTCGTCGCACAGTAGTTACAACGCCCCCAGACCCGTGTTTGTGTCTATTTGTGTGTGTGTGTGTGTGTGTGTGTGTGTGTGTGTGC
>NW_004754932.1:646320-660112 GCF_000188695.1 Salpingoeca rosetta | reverse complement strand
TCGTACGTACGTACGTGTGTGTGTGTGTGTGTGTGTGTGTGTGTGTGTGTGTGTGTGTGTGTGTGTGTGTGTGTGTGTGTGTGTGTGTGTGTGTGTGTGTGTGTGTGTGTGTGTGAAAGCAAGCTGGGCTGCCAGCAGGAGTATGTCCCTTCCGTTGGTGTCTGTTGTTGCCTGTAGCCCGTGTCGGGTGTTTGTGTGCTTGTTGGTGTCCAAATCGTACCTACCTGACTGCCCCCGTGTGTTGTGCATGCCTTGTTTTGGCTTTGTGGCCTCTTTGCTTTGCGTTGCTCTGCTGCGTTTGCTTGCTTTTGTTCTTGGTGTGGGTGTTGCGTGTGATGATGTGAATGACCAGCAATGCAAGCAAAACCATCCACGCTCAGTGCAACTGTCTTTGTCTCGTGCCTTGTGGGTGGTTGGGAACATGGATTGAGGGACGAACGTGGCGCCCGTGAAGGAGGGGTTCTGTTCGCTGATGTTGGAGGGGTTCTGTTGGCTGATGAAGGAGGGGTTCTGTTCACTTATGTTCAGACGAAACCACGACACCTAGACGACGACAACCAACAAAAATCCACACCAGCCAGCCAGCCCGCTTTCATGTACAGTGGTAGCAGTGTCACGCATGGGTCGCCATCGCAGTAAGATGGCGGCGAATCAGCAGGGAAGGGAGCCAACACACCCAACACACACACGCACATGCCAGTGACACAGCAACCTGGCACCACAGCGTCACACAGCATGGCGATGAGTGGTGTTGATGAAGTGATGATGCATCACTGCACGTGTGGAGAGCGGGGCGGCCAAGGAAGCGCGGCGAGAAGAGGAAGCACGACGATGGTGACGAGCATGCCCAGCAGCTTTCGCAGCACCTCTGTTGGTTGGTGGTGTTGGGGGCGAATGTGAGAAAGGGCAATGTGGGGGGGGGGAATCGATCAACCATGGAGGAAAACAAGCAAGAGCACAAGTGCGAGTACACGAAAGAGCATGCACCACACACCACACACACACACACACATCACACACACACACACATACACACCCACACCCACACCCACACCCACACCCACACACACACACACCCACACACCCACACACCGGCAGCGGAGAGGGTGTGTGAGTCGCTCTCCTCTTGCGATATTGGAATGAAATCCCGCCAGGAAATGCCGGACAAAAACTCCCAGACAAATGACACCTCGTCTTCATCACCACCACCATCGTCACCACCACCACCACCACCATCATCACTGCCGCCGCTACCAGCAGGAAGACTGGGTGCTTTCGCGTGGCGGCGGCGTTGGCGCGGTGACGGCGAAGGAATCGGCGTTCCCATGAGCAGACCGTGATCGTCGTCGTCATCACCGCCATCGCCCGCAGTTGCTGAAAACGTGCCCACATCCTGCAGCTGCGACCCCCTGGTGGTGGGCACGGCCTGTGCCGGGGTGGGCGCATCAACCGTACTGCTGCTGCTGCTGCTGCTGCTGCTTGCACGACCCGATGATGACGACGACGATGATGATGATGATGTACCTTGCTGGGAGGGTGGTGCTGCGGTGGCTTTGCTGCGCGCCTTGGAGGTCGCGCGAGTGTTGCGCCCAGTGGATGAGGAGAACGGCGCTGACACGGTCGCCCATGCGGCAGATGCGCGGCTGGCGACAGCGGTACACGCAGACAAAATGCGGGGTGGAACGTAGCGGCGCACGCGCGCAGCGGCGGCGGTGGCCATGTGGTTGTAGAAGGCCTGAAATGCGCGCAGCAGGGCGGCGGGATCGGTGGACTGCACGTGCGCGTGCACGACGCGCGCCATGGCCACGAGGTCATCTGTGGCCAAGTTGGATGCAGCCTTACCCGGATGGCTCTTCACCCACAGCTTGACAAACGTGCGGCGTGTGAGGAACACAAACACGACGTGCTTGCGCAACGCCTGGTCTGTTGGCGGGTGCGCTGCTTTGTTCTCCGCAGGCAGCAGCGATGGATCCCACATCAGCACGCACGTCTCGTCGCCTACAATGTGTGTGTGGGTGTGTGGGTGTGGGGGTTGGGGTTGATCGTGTGAGTTTGTGTGTATGTGTGGAATCGTGTGTAATTGGAATTGTGTGTAATCGTGTGAATGTGTGAGCGAGTGAGTAGACAAGATTACAAGCGCAAGCAAACGATACGACAACGAACAACAGTGCACACACACGCACACACACACGCGCGCGCACAACAATGCATACACACACGCACAAGCCAGCAGTGACGAGGAAACGACGGCTACAAGAACACCACAACGTACCGATGGATGGGGAGGTGGTGGTGACGTTGAGGAGCACCATGTGCGGCACAAGCGTCTGCACCTGCTTGTCCCAAAAGTACCAGTAGTACGCGCGCGCGTGGGCCTCGGAGCGGAAGGTCTTGGTGACGAGGATGGCAGAATCCAGCGTGTCGGGGAAAGAGGGGAGGCGCTTGGCCTTGTACTTGGTCTCCACGCACTGCATGCCGCGGAAGTGCTTGAAGCCCACGTCAACGTCGGTGCCGTAGTCCCCACAGCTCTCGGTCTGCTCGATTGGCGAAGAAAGAGAGGCAGCAGCGAGTTGTGCAGTGCGTGGTCAGTGTGGCGAAGCAAGCAGTACAAGTGATTACGCATGCATGCATTGGCTGTCTGCTTTTGTGCGTCGTGGGGGCGCTCTCTGGCTAACGTACAACATGTGGACACACAAACGGAGCGGCCCAACACAAAAAGAGCTGCATACAACACACAGGGTCGCGCACACCACACAAACAACACCCAAGCGTACACACATACAGACACACAACACATCCACAAGTAGTCGACAGCAAACACACACACAGACGCACAGGCACACGCATACAGACACACAATACATCCACAAGTAGTCGACAGCAAACACACACACACACACACACACACACATGTACACAGACAGCGTCATGCTCACCGTAGCGTGGTAGGAGACGTTGGTCAAGGTGAACCCTTGGTTCCTCGCCAGCTCTGAGGGGACCGGGTGAATGGATTCCAGGTCCGTGGTGCCGAGGCCGAAGAACCCAATGACGAGGATGGCGAGTGCAGCCACCATGCTGGCGGTGATGCAGCCCATGAGCAAATTGGAAATGCTGAAGAAGTCGGCAAGAAGCTCGCGCATGATCGGGCCTGCACGTGCTCTGAAGGGCAGCGCAGCGCCATGGCCAGCAAGGCCTCCAGCGCCTGTGCTGCCAGCGCCAGTGGCAGTGGCACCAGCTGTTGTGCCGCTGCTGAGTGATGACGCTGTTCTCCGCACGCGCTGCTGCTTCTTTCGTTTGGCCAGCATCGCCGCGGCGGTTTCCCAACAGACCACTGTCACGTGTGTAACCACGACAACAACGCAAGAATTGTGTGTGTGTGTGTGTGTGTGTGTGTGTGAGGAGTAGGGGGTCTGAAGTGCACAGAAGAGCAAGTTGAAGGCAAGGATGTGTGTGTGTGTGTGTGTGGTGCAGGCACAGAACAGCACAGTGTGCTGCTCTCGTCATCACGTCATCGCATCATGTCTCGCCAACACTACACCACCACCACCACCACGCAAAGACAACAACAGCAGCGCAGCACCTGCCTGCGCCAGCAACGTTGAGATGTGCGAAGCGTGTGCCGTTGCGCCACTCTGTTTTATGATGTCGCAAGCCGAGTTTTGGTTTGCGCGTTTTTTTGCTGACGAACGAATCGTTGGTGGCGATGGCAGCGAAGACGATGCCTTCGATGCACCGATGCGCAGCTACAACACCCGCAAACATGGGGGTTTGCTGACCACATTCCAAGGACAAGACAACAAGAACACACGAGACAACAACAACAACAAGAAGAGCACTGCGTTGTTGTTGTCGCTGAAGGAGGGCTGAGGAGAGCAGCAACTTTGGCGTCGCCCAAACTTACCCCCTCCCCTTGAGTTGCTTGCCAGCCAACCAGACTCGGCAGCGAACGCGAATGCACCACACACAGCAAACCGTTTGACGCATTCATTGCCCACAAACCCCACACCACACACATCAACACACACCCCACTCAGCACACCACAAACAGCAACTACAACCACAGCATCCACACCACACCAACAACCGAGATCATATCACCCAGCACACCACAACTGCAGCAGCATGAGGGTGTTGCGACTCGCCCTGGTGGCGATCGTTGTGGCGACCATCACCGTGGCAGCGCTGCCAAGGTCAACAGCAGCGGCATCATCACACCAGCCCAGCCAACAGCTCGTTCGACGAGATGAAACACAACAACAGCAACAACAGCAACAACAGCAGATCCTTGATCTCTCGGCCACCAGTGAGTGTTCATGTGCAGTTGTTGGAACACTTGTGCATCCTGTATATCCTGTGCATCCTGTATATCCTGTGCATCCTGTACATCCTGTACATCCTGTACATCCCGTGTTGTCTCGCTTCATGCACCCACCTGCCTTCCAGTTCACGGCTCAATCGCCTCACCCTCTTCTTTTCATCCCTCCCCCCCCCTCTCCGCTCTTCCCTGTCTTCTTCTTCTCCTCCTCTCTTCTCACCTTTATTCTTCCCTTCTCGCCGCGTCTTTCCCATCTCCAACTTCTTCCACCTGCTTCTCACCCTTTCGCCTCTTCTCACACCTCTCCATCACCTCACTTCTCCATCAACTCACTGTGCCTCCACACACCAAAATGTTTTCAGATGCGTGGGTGGTGCCCCACGCTGCGCTGGACAGCATCGTCGTCAGCACCGTCATCACCACCAGCCTGGAGGCATGCCTTGACGCGTGCGACACAGAGGCGCAAAGCTGCCGCAGCGTCAACTACCGCGCCCTCTCCGATACATCAAACTCAAACCGCGAATGCAGCCTGCTCGCATCCAACATCACGCTGGCGTCCCTGCAGCGCGGGGAGAACGTGGGCACACACGCACAGCGCAAGGCGGAGGCATACTCCTGCCCAAATGGCACCTACATCAACCACGCCGGATCATGCCGCGCCACATCCACGTGCCAGCCCACCCAATACGAGCGGTTTCCTGCCGCAGCCATCGCCGACCGCGTCTGCGCCTCGTGCGAGCAAGGGTACACGGGTCTGGTTGCCAGCACGGAGTGCACCGAGGCCATCCACATCTCCTTCGATATGATTGCGTCGCCATCGTCCCCTTCATCAGCAAACGCCAGTGCAAACGCCAACACGTCCTTGCTGACGCCCGCCAACACCGCGGACGTCATTGCCGCCACAATCATCGACCTGCGCAATCGCATCAACGCCAGCAGCCCAACGCTGCTCATGTGGCGATCCGCCACCATCAACGGCGACACGGCTACCGTCTCCTTCTACGTGGCGTACACCGAGCAGGCCGACGCCCTGCGCAGGGTCGTTGTTGACCAGGCATTTGCCTTCACCGACACCGCAAACAACATCACGCTGACGGCGGTGGCGGCATCGTTTGTTGCTGTCGATCCCAACGACACCGGCAATGGCGATGGTGACGGCGACGGTAGCGGGGGGCGAGCGCTGTCGCTGACGCTCTGGCTCGTCATTGGCGCGGTGCTGCTGGCGGTGGTGATTGCGCTGGCCACCGTGCTGCACTGCCGCGCACGCGCGCGCCTGCGCCTGAACGAAGACAGCGTGGAGAAGCAGTACTTCTACGGCGACCCGCACCAGCAGTCCCAGCAGCTGCACGAGCAGCACGAGCACATGAACCCGCACGACCCCGCCGTCACAAAGAAGAAGCAACAGAGGCAGAAGCAGAAGCAAAAGCAACAGCAACAACAGCAGAAGCCACGCCGGCAAGACAAGCGATCTTCCTCTGGCAGCGTGGTGGCGGATTTGATGGAGCTGCAATACCCACCAACCGTGCGCGGCACACGCAAGCAGCGCAGGGCAAGCAAGCAGCAGCAGGCGTACAACGAGGAGATGGTGTCGCACCTCCACACGTGGAAGAAGCTGTCCCTCACGCCTGCACTGCCCATGGATGAGACGGGAAAGACGAAGAACCCCATCTACGATGAGCTCTCGATTCGCAGCCGCGCAATGTCCACCGCATCCTCCCGCGCCCCAACGGTATGTGTGTTGCTGTCTGGGGGTGAGGGATGGGGGTTGTTGTTTGCTTGTGTGTGTGTGTGCGTGCGTGTTTGTGTTTGTGTGTGTGTGTGTGCGTGTGTGTGTGTGTTGTTTTGTTTGCTTGTGTGTGTGTGTGCGTGTGTGTGTTGCTTTGTTTGCTTGTGTGTGTGTGTGTGTGTGTGTTGCTGTGTGTGTTTGTTTGCGTGACTTTCCGCATTTCGACACCGAATCACTGACGACTGTTTGTGGTATTGCTTTGCATCACCAGGTCATGTCTGCGTCGTCCACAAGGACTTCCCGAGCAGGTACCAACCGGCGTTTGCACGATGATGCTCTTCCTCTTTGTGTGCAAAATGTCAGCTGCTTGTTGTTCACACTCTCAAGCATGTGCACAAACGCACACACACACACTCACAACACTCACACTCACGCACATGTACACACACTCACACACTCACACACTCACACACGCACACTCACGCACACAACACGTACAGCAACGCCCAATCCACAAACACATGCGCTCGAGGCGCCAGACGCATACGAAACACTCGACGATATCCGACCTCAGCAGCAGGAGCAGGAACAGGGAGAGCAGGCACAGCATGAGCAAGCGCAGGCGCAACGACAGGACCAAGAGCAAGTGCAAGCAAAACAGGAGCAGGAGGAAGCACAGCCCGAACCGCACGTGCGAACGTACGAGGAGCCCGTGTACGATCGGGCGCGGTCGGCAAGCTCATCGTCCAACGCAACACAGGGCATCCCATCCCGCAACACATCCACGCGCCAGCAGCGGCGGCAGCAGCGCGGAAGTGGCGGCGATGATGGTTACGACCGAGCCGAAAACATCATTGCACCAGAGGCGCTTGCAGCCGTGCGTGAGGAAGCGCAGGAGGACGAGGAGGAGGACAGAGGAGACAGCGGTGAGGATGGGCCGTATTACTCAAACATCAAGGTCACCGATGCGGATGTGGAGGTGATGGATGACGCCGAGGGTGGCATACCTGCAGGCACCACGGAGCCGAAGCCCTCCGCAGCTGCTGTGGATGGAGACGGAGACGGGCCATACTACTCCAACATTGCCGAGGCCGCTGCTCCTGATGATGATGATGATGACGACGACGATGACGACGATAATGGACGGTACACCAAGATGCTGGATGAGGGCGATGTGGCAAACAACGTTGGAGGCCGAGCACGAGACGACAAGGAAGAACAAGCGGGAGAACCGGAAGAGGAAGAGGATCCATATGACAACACCGTGTCGCACTACCACAACCTGGATGATTTGGGCAACACCAAGTACCACGATTTTGAGTTGGACGAGACGAAGACGACCGCCACGTCGTTCAGTGCTGATGCGCTCGAGGATGTCAACACCAATATCACCGCTCTCCTCACACAGGTGTGTGTGCTTGTTGCATGTGTGCATGTGTGCTTGCATGTGTGCTTGTGTGCTTGCATGTGTGCTTGCATGTGCGCATGTGTGCTCGTGTGTGTGCGCTGGCATGTGTGCATGTGTGCATGTGCTCGTGTGATGTGGCTTGATTTGATAAACGCTTTGCTCGTGGCTGAACTGAGCAGACTCACACCACTGCCCTTCTTGTTGTGCACAGGCAAACGCGTTCGATTTGCGCCTGGACCCAACACAGTTTGTCTTTCGCGGCGTTGTTGGCGAGGTGAGCACAGGTGGTGTGAATTGTCACAGCTGCAGTGGTGTCACACCGTAAACAGCGTGCTGGAACTGTGGCGTGGCTGCTGTGTTAGTCTCACTCAAACTCACATCTGCGTACGCATGCTCACACACACAACCCCCCCCCCCAAAAAAAAAACCAACAACAACAACAACAACAACAACAACAACAACAACAACAACAACAACAACAACAACAACAACAACAACAACAACAACAACAACAACAACGCATAAACGTGTTTCAGGGCGACTTTGGAACACTGGCAAAGGCAAAGTTGGTGCCGCGTGACGGCGACGATGAGCGCTCTGTGATGACGCTGGTGTTTCTCACCGATGACTTTGCACACAAGGGCACGGTCTTGCTCGAGCTCGCCCTGAAGCTCAAGGAGATTGACTGCAACTACGTGAGTGGCCACTGTGATGTACTTGGGCATTGTTTGCGAGTTCCGCATGTGCTCTTTCCATTCAGTTTGCAGCACACAAGAGTACAAGTAAGTACAAGCGCACGTCTGCACGATACACTCACTCTCACACCCCCACTTCACACATCCACCCGTTTCCACGTGTGCACAGGTTGTCGACTGTTTGGGCATTGCCTTGCAGCAGCCAAAGCTGATGGTGGCGCTTGAGTTTGCCATGGGCGATACGCTCCAGTCGTACTTTGCGCAAGATGACCGCAATGATGAGCAGACGCTCATGTACTTCCAGGACATGCTGCTTGGGCTGCAATTCTGCCACAAGCACGACGTGTTGCACACCGACCTGCGGAGGTGTGTGCTGTCGTGTGGGATGGGTGTGGAAGGCGGAAGAATCGGTTCTTTCGCTGTGGATGGCGCAGCCTTGTTGAACACATGCGTGCGTGTGCGTGTGTGTGTGTGTGTGTGTGTGAGTGTGTGTGTGTTTGATTTGTAGTCTCATGTGGCTGACACGTGTTTGTTGAACACCCCTGTTGTTGCTGCTGCAGCGCACATGTTTGGTTGTGCAAGGGCCAGGCCAAGTTGTTTGACTTTGGATTTGGCCGTCGCCTCTCCGTGAAGGACGACAACCTCTCTCTCAGGTGCGCATGCCTGCGTGCGTGGATGTTTGTGTGTGTGGATGTGTGTGTGTGTGTGTGTGTGTGTGGATGTGTGGATGTGTGTGTGTGTGTGGATGTGTGGATGTGTGTGTGTGTGGATGTGTGGATGTGTGGATGTGTGTGTGTGTGGATGTGTGGATGTGTGGATGTGTGTGTGTGTGTGTGTGTGGATGTGTGATTGTTTTGCACACGTGTCCCTGTCTTGCTTATGTGGAATGTGAAAATGATGGCACAGGCGTGACACAACAACTCTAATATCCCCAACCAACCCCCGTCACACACGCACACGCGGCCAATGTGTTAACAGGTGGATGGCTCCCGAAGTGTCTGTTGAGCGCAAATACACGAAGCAGGGCGACGTGTACAGTGCTGGTATGGTGCTGTACGAGTCTGCGCTTGGAGGCGAGCTGCCCTTCAGCGACAAAATGTGGACGGCAAAGGAAATCATGCAGCACGTGCGCAATGGGTTCCGCGCGCCAAAGCCACGCGGGCTGGCGCAAAGCCTGTATGACATGTGTTTGTCGTGCTGGTCGGAGGATCCGGCGTGCCGGCCATCCATCGCGCAGATGCTGTCTGACATTCAGCTGTCGTTGCAGCATGCCCGGGAGCAAGCAGAGGCACTCGCGGCAAAGCGGGGCACCTCAATGCGTGCAAGCACACGCCTGTCACCGGCATCTGCGGCCTCTGTGCGGCGGCGCGACCAGCAACAGCACCATCAGAAGCACGCGCACGCCCAACGCGCAGGAAACGCGTCCACAGCCGCATCGACATCGACATCGACATCGCCGCTGTCGGGGCTGTCGCGGGAGGCGCCGCGTGCGCGCTCGCGCAAGGCGACAAACACGCTGGCTGCAATGGCCGGGCGGCTGTCACGCTCCGCATCCAACGCAGCAAGTCTGGCGCATCAGGACTCGCAGAAGTCCATTGCCTCCGACGGCACGGACGAGTGGGCGCACATTGCCAAGACAGGGTCGCTGGCGCCAGGAAACCGGCAGGCGTCGAACGTGTCGCAGGTGAGCGGGTTCAGCGACGTCAACTACTCGAGCGCCATGGCGAGCCGGTCCAACTCGTACTACACGATGATGGGGGACGTGAATGTGCCGCAGCGGCAGTCTGCGATTTCGCTTGGTGGACGGAGCGACCAGTTCCGTGCAGGCAAGGAACAGCACCAGCAGATGCAGATGGAGCAGCAAATGCAACAGCAACAAGCGCAACAGCAACAAGCGCAACAGCAACAAGCGCAACAGCAACAAGCGCAGTCAGAGCGAGAGTATGTGCAAGAGCAGCAGCAGCTTGTGAAGCGGAGGGAGTCTGGGTACGTGCTGTCCACCAACTGGAACACCAACACGACTGCCCCGGCGATGGCTGGGTATCTTCCCATGCAGGGTGCAGGCATGACGATGAGCGGGCACCCGGACGCGCCGCCCGCAACGGCAGCGGACAGCGCAAGGAAGACGTCGGCGCCGTCACCAACAGCACCAGCAGCGGCAACAGCGTTGCTGCAGCAGACAGCCGTGGGCGCACCACCCCAGCGCAAGCGCACAGGCTCGCCCTTGTCTGCCGTTGCGGGCGCTGATGATGGCGACGCGGCACAGAATGTGGGCACGCTTGACCGCAGCTTCAGTGTGAATCCACGGCTGTCGATGAAGAGGACCCCTGGTGCGGAGGAGAGCCCATACGAGGAAGGATGCATGGCACCGGCAGCAGTCAACGTTGTCAACCTCCCACGCGCCGTTCAAGTGCAGGTGCGCGAGCGTGTGTGGGTTGAGGGGGGGGGGGAATTACGTGTTCGTGCGTGTGTGTGTGTGTGTGTATGTGTACCCGTGTGCGTGCGTGCGTGTGTGAGTGAGTTGGGGATTGTGTGTGTGTGTGTGTGTGTGTGTGTGTGTGTTTGTGTCTGTTTGTATGAGTATTTGTGTAATTTGCGTGTGTGCGAGTGTGTTTTTGTGTATTTGTGTGTTTGTGTCTGTGTTTGTGTAATTTGTGTGCGTGTGAGTTGGGGGATTGTGTGAATTCTTGTTGGTGCTGTGGCTGTGCCTTCGTGTAGTGGACGGCGCAACAGCGCGACACCATCCCGCGTTGCTTCTGTTTGCTGACATGCACTTCTTGTTTTTGTGGTTGTTGTGCACAGACGCACGAGTACGAGGACATGGGAGAGCAAATGCACTCGCGAACGCCGACGCCACCGCAAGTGACGGACGCAACGACAGCAGAGAACGACGCGCCCCCACCGCTTGTGCAGCGCGACAGCGACATCATCCTCGGCCCCAGCATCCTGCGAAAGCAAGGCATGTTCAACTCACCGGCCAATGACACGCCCGACGCAAGCAGGAAGGCGACATTGCGCAATGATGGCGGGCAGGATGCGCTGGCAGCGATGACGTCATCCGGTGAGCAGGAGCAGCTGGACGAGATTTACCACAACATGGCGACGCGCACGGTTCCAGAGGGCCAGGCGCCCGTGCTGGTTGAGGCTGTGGGCAACGACTCTGACGATGAGGATGCACCTCGACCACAGGGGCTGTCGGACAACAACTACCTCACGCCGCGCGCGTACCTGGAGCCTGAGTGGCTGCACGGTGTGCTGTCTCGCAAGGAGGCAGAGGTCCTGATCAAGAGCAAGTTGCAGGGTGGCGGTGTTCCTGGCTGCTACTTTGTGCGCAGGAGGGCGGAGTCTGATCACTTTGTCATCACCGTCATGACAGACTGGTCAACCGTCGAGCACTTTCTCCTGGTGGGTGTACGTGTTGGGGGTGTTGGTTCAGGTTGGGGTGGGGTTGGGGGGTTGGGTTGTGTGTGTGTGTGTGTGTGTGTGTTGAGTGTGCGTTGAGTGTGCGTTGAGAGTGCGTTGGGTGTGTGTGTGTGTGTGTGTGTGCGTGTGTTGAGTTTGTGTGTTGAGTGTGTATTTTGTGTGTATTTTGTGTGTGTGTGTGTGCTGGGTGGCAATGGAGGAGGAATCGTCATTGTCGGTCATTCATGCGTACGTGAGCGTGTGTATTTTGCTTGATCTTGTGTGGTTGCGCTCTCCATCGCTTCCAAACACGTCGTTCTTTTGTGCATGCTCACCTCCATTCTGGCAACGTGCTGATTGATGCAGACATACGATCCCCAAGCCGGGTGGTACCTGAACAACGATGTGAGTGCGGCGTGCGGTAACCCGAGTGACAACCTTGTGTTTGTGCTTGAGAAGCTGCGTGAGAAGCGCGGTCGCTGGCGGCTGCCGCTGAACGCGCCCGTGACGTGCTTCAAGCGGCGGGACGAGATGGCACAGCCCGTGGCAGAGACACGTGTGGCCCGGGGCTCGGACATGCGCGCATCGCAGCAGTTCCAGCGCAACGCGACCGCAAGAAGAAGCACCCTGCTGTGAGAAGGGGGAGACCCTGCTGTGAGAAGGGTGTGTGTGTGCTGTTTTGGTCTTTTTCTTGTTTGCGAACTTGTAGCATTGCATGACGATTTTGTTGATATTTGGTGATTAGCACCAATCAGGAGATTGAGGGATGCGCGCGGGTGTTGTTGGGGTGTGTGGGAGATGGACTGGCTGAACCTGTTGTGTTTGCATGGAGGCAAAGGGGGGGGGGGAGGGGGTGATGCGAGGAAGGTCGTGGTGGTCGTGTGGTTGGTGTGGTTGTCGCTGTGCTTGGTTCTGTTGACATACACGTACTGAATTCAGTTTCCACCCCCGAAAACGCCACAACGAAAAACGAACAAGCACACAACAACAACAGCGAGACAAGCAAGAGGTGCTGTGGTGTGTTGTTGGGGGCAGACCTGACCGACCAACACCACTTTGCTTTACATCATCACATCACGGCGGCGCTGGGTGCAGGCACAATACATAGATAGACAGATTGATGGAGAAGGTGGTACCGGCAGCCGATGTCGGCGCGCAGGTGAACCGCGGCGGGATCAAAACCAGGGATCAGGACACCCCCGTGCTGCTGGAGGACGGGGACGATGGCGGGCATGATGTTCTGGATGTTGATGACGGTAGCGATGATGACGGCGAGCAGGACACAGCGGTGTACTCAAGCGACGACATGGACGATGATGATGATGATAACGACGACGACGAAAGAAGAGGAGGAGAAGGAGGGGACCACACCAGTGAGGATAAGACGTGCGATGAGACGTGTGTGCTGTGCTGTGTTGTGGTGCGAGGTGTGGTGTGATGTGTGGTGTGAGGTGGTGTGTGGATCATGTGTGGTGTGGTGTGAGGTTTGATGTGAGGTGTGCTGTGGTGGGTGGTACGCAGTTTTGGGTGTGTGTTCTGACGTCGTGCATGCATGCGCTCGCATCGCTCACAGGCCAAAGAAGTTGTCCTCGCTGATCCCTTCGCCGTTTCCAACACGATTACCGGTCAGTTTGTGTGTGTGTTAGGTGAACGTTGTATGCTTGTGTGCGTTGCGTGTGCGTGTGTGTGTGTGTTGTGTTGTGTGTGTGTGTGTGCGGTGAACGTTGTATGTGTGTGTGTGTGCGTTGTGTGTGTGTGCGGTTTATGTTTGTGTGCGGTGCGTGCGTGTGTGTGTGTGTGTGTGCGTGCAACTGTGATAGTCTAACACGGTGGCTGCACTGTTGCGCGTGTTTGCAACACAATTAGGTGCTTCGATTCTCGTACGGGGGCGACAACGTGGAGGTGGAGGGCTTGGATCCAAAGCTGCGCGAAGGCTTGAGATGGAAGTTCCAGTCCACAACCCCAAATCTCGTCAAGAAGATGGTTCGTCGCATCGGCTTTCACATCACCGAACGCGTAAGTGCAGGGGCAAGGAAGATATGTGCGTGTTTGTGGTGGGGGAAAGGAGGGGGGGGGGGAGAAGGTGGCACGCCGAGAAGTTGGGGCGTTCGCTCACGTGCTGTTTTTGTGTGTTGTACAGAACGGGTGGATTGGTACGTGGGGCAAGCACATCAAGGCCACCTCGTTTCGTCATCTCCGCGCCGACCAAAAGCTCAACCACTACCCCAGGTGTGTGTGTGTGTGGT
>NW_004754932.1:643495-645422 GCF_000188695.1 Salpingoeca rosetta | reverse complement strand
GCACTTTGATTTCGTACCAGACACGTATTGTCTCCCTGGCGACATGCAGCTGCTGAAGCGCGCCTGGGACGCTGCCGGCAGTGCTGGAAGTGGATCCTCAAGCCGGTGAGACAGTGTGTGTGTGGGTGTGTGTGTGGGTGTGTGTGGGTGGGTGTGGGTGTGGGTGTGTGTGTGTGTGTGTGTAGGTGGGTGGGGGTGTAAGGTTGAAGGAATGTACATTTTGTGTGTGCATGTGCACCACATCTGCAGGCACGCCTGTGTCCATGTGCATCCGCTCACGTCAACGTGCTTTCGTGTGCTGCTGTTCAGAATGCGTCTGCGCGCGGCATTGGCATCCGCGTCATCTACCAGTGGTCGCAGGTCCCCAAGCGCAAGAACTACCTCGTGCAGCGCTATCTCTCCAAGCCATACCTCATCAACGACGCAAAGTTCGACCTGCGTGTGTATGTGTACGTCTCCAGCTTTGATCCCCTCAAGGTCTACATCTGCAGGTGCGTTGTGTGCGTATGAACTTGTGTGTGTGTGTGTTTGTTTGAATGTATGTGTGTGTGTTTGTTTATTTGTTTGTTTGAATGTGTGTGTGTACACGTTGTGTTGTATCTTTGGAAGATGTCGCTGTAGTCGTTTGTAACGCCTGCTTCCTGTTTTGGTTTTGTTTGGTTGTGATGTGCGTGCATGAATGCTGTGTTGAGGGTTGTATTGTGTGTTGCGATGCATTTATCATCCATGCCATCTTCGAGCGTGCGTGCGCACACACCGTGTTGAGTGGCATTGCCACCGCTATCAGCCCTTCTCACCGCTGCCACCACACATCATGCGCCGCCGGTTCAGAGAGGGGCTGGCGCGATTTGCGACGCAGAAGTACTCCAACAAAAAGTCGAAACTCCGCAACCGCTACATGCACCTGACAAACTACAGGTGTGTGTGTGTGTGTGTGTGTGTGTGTGTGTGTGTGTGTGTGTGTGTGTGTGTGTGTGTGTGTGTGTGTGATTGGGGGTGGGGTTAGGATGGGTGTGTGACGGGAGAGAGGCTGCGCTGGCTGTTGTGGTGCTTTGTTGTTGTGTAGATGTGTGGTTGCGGTTGCGGTTGTTGTTTTCACCGAGGCCTGGTCGTGGATTGATTTGTTGTCTCACCTTGTATCCAACTACGCGTGCATGCACACGTGTATGTGCAGCATCAACAAGAAGAGCAGCAAGTTTGTGCAGAACGACGACGTTGGTGTGTGTCAGGGCCACAAGTGGGGACTGCAGGCGCTGTGGAAATACATGCGCGAGCACGATGGCGTGGACACGGACCAAGTCTGGGACAACATCTGCGATATCGTCATCAAGGTGTGTGTGTGTGGGGGGGGGAGGACAAGGGCAGGGAGGGGATGTTACCGGTGAGGGATGACAGGTAGAGGAGTGCTAATTGCATCATCGTTTGGGACGTGTTGCTCACGTCGGATGACTGCACGTGCGCGGGAATGCTGTGCGTTCGTTCTGCACCGCAATTTAGACGCTGTTGAGTGTGGACAGCGTCATCAACAGTGCTGTCAAATTCAACTGCAAGAGCCGACGCGTGTGGTGCGTGTTGCGTTCGATGCGTGTGTACGTGTGTGTGGTTGCGTGTGTGTGCGTGTGCGTGCGTGTGTGCGTGCGTTCATGTGTGTGTGTATGCGTGTGCGTTCGTGTGTGTGTGTGTGTGTGTGTGTGTGTGTGTGTGTGTGTGTGTGTGTGTGTGTGTGTGTGTGTGTGTGCGATTGCTTATTTCTTTCTCTCTTACACAATGCCCCCCCCCTTTCTGTTCCTGCAGCCACGAGCTGTTTGGGTTTGACATCATGCTTGCCAGCAATCTCAAGCCATACTTGATTGAGGTCAACATTTCCCCGTCCATGGCCTCCAGCTCCCCTCTCGACAAGGACATCAAGGGTGAGCGTGTGTGTATG
>NW_004754932.1:636292-642696 GCF_000188695.1 Salpingoeca rosetta | reverse complement strand
TGGTGTGTCCGAGTGAGGGTTACGATGGGTTTCGCGCTGCCCTCACCTCCATCTCTCGTTCCCACCACCATTAACATCTGCCACCTGCAGTGTGCTCGCAAGGGCGACCTGGACCGCCTTGTGCCGTCACCGACGTTTGAATCACACTTTCGCTTCATGGACACCCCGCGGTACTACAACATGCTCCTCTGCGAATGGTCAAAGCGCTACCACCTCAGCCCAGGCAAAGGTGCGCTCCCTGCGTGTGCATGTGTGTGTGTGGGGAGGGAGGGAGGTCTGTTTGTATCTGTGTGTATCTGTGTGTTTGTGAGAGAGAGAGTGTGTGTGTGTTTGCGTGCTCTGCAAGAGCTTACTGCTGTCCACACGTGTATGCATGATGCAACCGCTGTATCTTTGCACGCGCTTCCTTCTGTATCTTTGCACGCGCTTCCTTCCGTGTTCTTCGTGTGCGCTTCTCCCTGTATTTTTTTCGTGCGGGCTTCCCCTTGTAACCATACACACATGCACACAGGGGTGGAGTTCCTGCAGACGATTGGGGAAGAGGCTCTGGCTCGCGCGCAGAGCGGCAGCACACGCACGCGCCAGCTGCCGTCCTCCCACGCAACCAGCTTCACGTCAAAGAACCAGTTCTACATGGCGCCGACGAAGCCAAAGGGGCGACACCAGCTGCCGAGCTTAGCACGCTCCCGATCACAGGCCAGCGGCAGCGCCAGCTCCACTACCACCACCACCACCACCACCACCACAGCGACACATCGGTTGGGCGTGCCTGCAGGCAAACAAGAAGAGCAAGGACACGAGGAGCAAGGAGAGGAGGTGGTGGTGGCGGAGTATGTGGAAGCGGGTGAGGACAGTAGCGGGAACTTGAGGGCAGCTCGCGCGGTAGCGATATCATCGGCACCAACACCGCGGAAACAGCAGCGTGAAGACGACTTGGAGAGGGCTCGGGAACGAGTGGCAAAGGGCCAGCGGCTGCGGCGCGTGGTGAGCACAGGCAGCAGCACAAGCAGCAGCGGTCGCACAACGCGCGGCAGCGAGGCCGGCAGCGCTGGGTCGGAGCGTACAGTCGTATTGGCGGCGAGCGGACGCCCGCGCCCACCCGTCGCTGCTGCCGACGATGGGAAACACGGCAGCTGGAGGAAAGCGAGGAGAAGAAGTTGGCAGAGGGCAAGAGGCGGCCGGCGTGATCGGGGTGATTGGAGTGACAGGAGTAATGTGAGTGATGGACGTAGTAATGCTGATGATGGCGGTGGTGGCGATGATGACGGTGGGTGGACGGATGTTCCGTCAGGGTATGATTTCGATGCCGGGGTTGCAGCGTTTGATGAAGCCGAAGGGGAGGAGTGTGAAGATGAGGATGTTGAAGACGAGGAAGACACTGCGGATGGTGGCGGTGATGGTGGTGATGGTGACATGTGCACCAATGGTCGTGTTGATGGCGGGTTGACTGTGGACGAGAGCTTCCTGGATGACGATGTGCATGTGGTGTGGCCGCATGGCCGCCGCAGCAGTGGTGGCAGCGAGCTGAAAGGCGAGCAGCTGCTGTCCGCTGTTCTGCGCGACACAAATAAAGGGCGCCATCGCCAGCACCGCCAGCACCCGCGTCCGGTATTCCGGACATCAGCGCGGTCGTCTCGCTCCTCTTCACGCGGCTCCTCGCGGCCAGGCTCTGCGCTCCTGCTGCGGTCGCCCACACACCCGCACACGTCACCGCTACCGCCACCTGGTGCAGAGGACATGGACGTGAAGAACTGGTCTGCGCGTTCATCGCTCCAGGCCACGCTGTCATCCACACTTGAGCCTGCGCTACAGCAGGCGCTCAGGGAAAGCACAGAGGAGGAGGAGGAGGAGGAGGAGGAGGAGAGCAATGGCGATGGTGGTGTTGGCAATGGTGGTGTTGGCAATGGTGGTGTTGGTGTCGGTGGTGGTGGTGGTTGTGATGATGGGTTCAGACAGGACGAGCGGGATCGGCAATACAGCGATCGCAGCATGAGCGCAATATTGTTGCAGCGACACAACCCACGGGGCAGCCCGACACGGCGAGGAAGCAACACCAGCACCACCAATGCTGCTGGTGGAGGGGCAAGAGGTGGAGTTCTCGGTGGGCTGGTGCAGCGCCCACCAAGCGGCCGGCCAACCTCCTCACAGCAACAGCAGCGATGGTGCGTGCAGTGGTGGAGCCGGGGGGCGGGGGGGCGGGGGGGGGGGGTTTCGTGAGCAACAGTGGATGCGGCAGAGTTGTTGGTGCATGTTGTTCTTGTCTTTGCCGTGTTTAGTCGCTGGCACGTTTGTTTACATGACACGCGTGCATGTGTGTGTGCGTGTGTGGTGCACAGGTCTGCCAGTTCGCGCATTGCCTCTGCATCTCGTGGGCTGCACCGCCGGCGCGACGTCACGTCCGCTCGCAGAGCCCGCGGCACTGGGTGCGTGACTTGTGGTTGTGGTGTATGTGTGTGTTTGTGTTGTGTACTTTCTTGTAAATATGATGCGTGTCTCATGTTGAATGTAACTCGCCCGTGTGTTGCTTTCTTGTTGTCTTGTCTGCTTGCGCACATGCACGAATCACACACACATATATTCACGCACACACACACACACACTCGCACATATTCACATATTTCTACACATACTCACACACGCACATGCACGCACACATTGACGCACACTCACGCACATTTGGGTTAGGTCGGCGACTCAGCGCCCTGCTGGGTCTGCGCGCCAGCGCAGCGTGTCCAACATCAACCTCGCCTTCACCATTGGCCCCGCCCCCGTGCAGCAACAACACCTGAGGGGTGGCAGCGGTGGCAGAGCAGCAGACACGTGCGTAGGTGTGTTGGGGATGTGCGAGCAGGAGGGATGGTTTGACGTTGGTGGGGAGGCGGGAGGCGCATGCTTTGGTTGGTGTTTTGTTGCCTCCAACGCTCCACACGCATGGTGTGTGTGTGTGTGTGTGTGTGTGTGTGTGTGTGTGTGTGTGTGTGTGTGTGTGTGTGTGTGTGTTTGCTGCAGGTCGCGCCCATTGCACACGAGCAGGCGAAACCAGGGACGGCCGCTCTCCATCATGGGCACGCGATGTGATAGGTGCGATGGCACTGGGTTTGCTGTGTGACGCGGGCAAAGGGTGCTGAGAGTTTGTTAGAGCCGTGTGTGTGTGCAGCGGACGAAGAAAAACCTCTTTTTGTCTCTCATGGCCGTTGCTTGCACATGAAACATGCGCATGCATACAACAACGAGCAGTGCGTCAAAAAGAGGGCGGGATGGTAGCGGCGGTAGCGGCAGAGGAAGCGCTCGCCAGCAGCACGGGGAACGAAGGAACGCCTCGGGACAGAGGGCAACCACGGCGGCGGCGATGATGAATACGCCGGCAGTACCCGTGGCTGAAGCCACAACCGCACAGATGATGGCAAGGCTGGCGCGGTTCTCGTGAACGTGTTGTGTGTGTGTGTGTGTGTGTGTGTGTGTGTGTATGGCTGGTGTTCGATTCCTCGCATGACATGATTAACAGAGTGTAAGCGAAGTGCAACAGAACCCGCCACAACAAGAAAGCCATCACCGTCTTCTCGTGACACAACGTCACACTGCAACAGCGTTCACCCAAGTGAGACATGTAACACAGAGACAGACAGAAAAAACAACAAACAAACAAGAGAATCCCCAAACCACAACAAACCCCAACGATGAGCGCCTTCCCAACCGCCACTGCCACTACTGTGGCGCTTGTCGCCATGCTCTTGTTGTCTTCCCGTTCGCCGTCGTGCTTGGCCAGCAAAGGTGCGAGCGCGCGGGTCTCCTGCGCATGCATCGCGCGCGATTGCTGCTTTGCTTGATCTTCGTTCTTTCCACTGCTGCGCTCACGTCTGTTGTCATTACTGCTCTCACCTGCGACCACGCTGCTCGTCCCATCCACCAACTTCTCAGAGACGGCTGAGGCGACGACGAGGAAGAGTGATGGCAGGTCCAAGTACGTGCATGTGGCGGTGCTTGAGCGCCCTCCAGATAGCTGCGAGCCCGTGCAGTTGGGTGATCACCTAACTTTGCAGTTTGTTGGCTTTATCGAGGAGGAGAAGCGCCGCTTCACGGAAGAGCCCGAGGTGCGTGCGTGTGTGTGTGTGTGTGTGTGTGTGTGTGTGTGTGTGTGTGTGTGTGTGTGTGTGTGTGTGTGTGTGAGTGTGTGTGTGTGTGTGTGTGTCTGTCTGTCTGTCTGTCTGTCTGTCTGTCTGTCTGTCTGTCTGTCGTGTGTGTGTGTGTGTGTCTGTCTGTCTGTGTGCGTCAACGTACCGTATGTGTGTGGGTGTGCTTGCTTCCCCACCCTAACCTCCCTTCTGCCCAGCACTTCCCTCTTTCCCACCCTTCAAACCCCCCCCCCCTGACTTCTCACCCCTCTCGCCACACAATCCACCCTGCAGGAGATGGAGTACACGATGGGGGAGCCGACGTTTGTGAAGGGGTGGCAGTATGCGCTCGAGGGCGTGTGCCAGGGCGAGCGACGGATGGTGGTGATCCCGCCCAGCCTCGCCTTTGGCGCAGAGGGCCGACCGCCCCAGGTGCCTCCCAACGTGCACCTGCGGTTCTACATCGACGTGATCAAGGTCGTTGGGCACCGGCCATCGGAGCTCCCACACCGATGGCAAGACATCATCACCATGGAGGCGTGCGCAGTGGGGCTTGTTGTCATCTTCATTGGCATTGCAGCGTGGTGGTGGTACAGCACCGCGGCTGCATCATCTGGGCGGAAGAAGATCAGATGAAGCGATGTGATGTGATGTGACATGATGTGATGTGAGATGTGACACAAGCTATGTTGTGTCATTTCACACCAGCCCGTGCAACATGGGTGTTACGTTACATTTCGTGACGTGTTGTGGCGTGCCTCGGCGAAAAGAGATAGATGTACGCATGTACGCATGTACGCATGAAGGAGGCATTGAGCGCACTGCTCCCCTCTTCGGCTGCGGTGTGTGCTGTACCCTTGTTGAATCTCGTTATTGCCTGCTCGTGTCAGCGGGAGCGCCACCCATCCAACGCCTGTCCCCGACCTTGTCCTACTCCTCTTTTCTCCTCGCGCTCTCGTTCAGCCTTCATATCCGCCCCCCCCCCCACACACACACCCTCTCCATCTCCACTGTTCTTCACTCCCATTCCGCTCCTTGTCATCGCTTCATCCACCCACCCCTTGCTCACCCACCTCCCTAGTCGTCACACGTTCGCTGCTGCGGCTGTGGTATTGAGCAACGCGTAAATGGCAGCGCAAAGGCAGCCAAAGGCTCCGTGCATTCTCACGCCAAAGTGTAACGCGACACGATGTGTCAGGGTAGGAGACGTGATATCAGACGAGCGCAAGACGAGGGGGAGTTGGAGGAATAAGGAGGCGGGGGCGGGGACAAGAGGAAGCGTCAACATGAAATGAACAATGAGAGTGTGGCTTCTTCGCCACTGCAAATAAGCAATGTGGAGAGAGGAACAGGAAGCCGGTAGGAATCGACACGCTCTTGCAGCGAGGGATGCAAGGCAGGATTTAAGGAAGGGTATTGGACAAGGGAAACAAGAGCTCATATGCCAATAAGGCGCGCAGTGCGTTGCACAGCGTACGCACGCAAACAGCGTACAGTTAACACTGTGGATGCACGACACACTGTGTACGCAAAAGTATGCAGGTACAGAGAGAGAGACACAGACACAGAGAGGCACAGAGACAGAGACAGAGAGACGGAGGCAGAGACAGAGACAGACAGACAGAGGCAGAGAGACAGAGGCAGAGAGAGGAGAGAGAGAGACAGAGAGACAGACAGACAGAGAGAGACAGAGAGACAGACAGAGACAGAGACAGAGACAGACAAAGACACAGAGAGGCACAGAGACAGAGGCAGAGAGAGACCCACCCACAAACACCAACAAACACACACTCAACAAACAACCAAACAAACAAACAACCAACCAAACGAACAAACAAACAAACAAACAAACAACCAAACGAACAAACAGGTCGCGTCTCAGTGGACGCTGGGGGAGGTTGGCGCGGAGGTGATAAACTCGACAATGGCCTCGCGGACCTGGGCTGCGTGGTCGGCGTGGGCGAAGATGTCGCTATGGCCCGAGTCGTTGATGACGCACGTCTTGGCGCTGGGCATGAGGGCCCGCATGCGCTCCAGGTTGTGGAAGGGGACGACAATGTCGCGGTTGCCCCACACCACGAGGATGGGCATGGTGGTGGAGCCGATCACGCGGAAGGTCTGCTCCAGCCCGCCAAACTCAAAGTGCCGCAGCGTGCTCAGCAGCGACCGCGTGAAGCCTGTGTGTGTGTGTGTGTGTGTGTGTGTGTGTGTGTGTGTGTGTGTGTGTGTGTGTGTGTGTGTGTGTGTGTGTGTGTGTGTGTGTGTGTGTGTGTGTGTGTGAGAGAGAGAGAG
>NW_004754932.1:624693-634693 GCF_000188695.1 Salpingoeca rosetta | reverse complement strand
AGCTGATCCAGGATCTCTTGGTCCAAGCCAACCCCGACACAGCCACGCTCATCATTCCACGCCAGTTTCTGCAGGTACAGCGCCATCACGCAGAATGTGTTGCTTGCAAAGGATCAACGTGCTGCACACACACACACACACACACACACTCACCCACACTCACACACACACACTCACTCATACTCACACTCTCACTCTCACACACAAAAACACAAAAACACACACCACCCCCCCTTCTCTCTCTCTCTCTCTCAAGGTCATCACCACGGTGGGCAAGCGGTTGACGGCTGAGGACATGGCAGTGGCGGATGTGGAGACGTGGCTTGCGCTTGTGGGGAGCTGCTTCACCCAAATCACACAGCTTCAAGAGCCCAGGCCAGAGGACCTCAACAAGTGCCTGGGCGTCTTCTTGCAGACGTGCGCCATGCTCTGCCAGCAACAGCACCAGCAACTACAGCAAGCCCGCGACATTGGACATACGCTTGCCCTGACAGTGGAGCACATTGTCTCCCCTTGCTTGTCCGTGTACGCGGGCCAGCACAAGCAGCACATGAACGCGCGCAAAAACTTCACCATGCTGTGCCAGAAGTGGCTGCCCACCCTCCTGCTGCTGCACCAGCAGTTTGAGCACGTGCGCGCCCCAGTCGAGGAGGTGCTGTCTCTCAACCTCTTCTCCAGTGAACACATCCCATTCTTCGCACAAGCATGCGAAGACCCGTTTCCATTTGACCTCGGCAAAGGTGGGGGCACCACCGCCACAACCGCCACCACCACCACCAACAACAACAACAGCAGCAACAACACCAACAGCAACAACAACACAGGCTCCGCCGCCACTGATGCTGGTACTTTGACATCTTCCTCGTCCTCGTCTGCGAATAAGAACGCTGCGTCGACGTCGGGGACACCGCACACCAAGCGGCCAAAGCTTGGCCAGCGCGCCGACACGTACCCACGTGCGCTCTTCGACACGCTTCGGCAGCTGCTGGCAACATCAGAAGCAGAGGGAGATGTGATGGCCGGCGCAGCCCTGCACGGCATGGTCACGCTCATGACGGTGATTGCCCGCCGTGTGCGCAGCATCATTGCGCCGCTGAGTGATGGCGACGATACCAGCAGCACTGCCAAGCCAACGTCGACCCCGGCAAGCACGAACAGCGGTGGTATGGCATCCACCAGCGCCACCGGGGCAACGCAGCAGAAGATCAACAAGAACCCGCGCGGGACGGTGGAGGAGGTGATGGCCTACAACGTGATGCGTGAGTTTGTGGCCATCCTCATGGCCGCGCAGACGCGCTCCGCTGCAGCCACCGCCGCCACCATCGGTGCGCTGTTTCGGGTGTTTGCCGAGCACCGCGTGTACATGGAGACGTTTGATGCCGTGCACGACCGCGTGGTGACCAAGTGGGCTGCCAGCGTCGCAAAGTCCCTCGTCACCGCGCTTCATGCACCACAGCAACTAACACAGGCGCCTACAGCAGCAGCTACCACGACCTCACATGGCAGCACCGCCGGCAGCATCCCCGCCAGCATCCAACACACGGCTCCTGGCGTGGAGGCCACGGCCAAGTGCCTGCACGACATGGCAAGCTGCTGCTACCTGTTTGTGGAGGAGCACCTTGAGGCCATCTGGCTGCAGCTGCTGCCGCGCACGTGGCTGCTGTCCCCAGCCTCTGATCCCGCCGCAAGCGCCGTGCTCGCGTTCACGCGCTACATCCTCTCCCTCTACGCAAAGCTGCGACAGCTGGACGCTCCCGCCAAGGCGCTCGCAACAGCATGCGTGCACCTCGTCTCGCACGCACGCAGCACGCACACCCTCACCGCCACGATGGAGGGTGCGGGCTGGCACGACGCCCGGGCTGTGTCTTCCCTGTTCCTGCGCGAACTGGCGCAGGCGTGGGCAGCCGCAACCAACATGCTGCCAGCCGGGCAGAGCACACACATCCTCACGACCGTGGCTGTAGCGTTTGAGCCCGCGTGGGAGCATATTCGCACAGCACGCGAGCGTGACCACGCTGACGAGAACGGGCACAGCAAGGGCAAGAAGACGCCAAAGAAGAAGGCAAAGGGAAAAAAGACAGACAGCGCTGGGGAAGCGGGTGATGGCAGCGGTGACATGCAGCCGGGTGCAGTGTGGGGTGCGCATGTGGTGTGCGCAACAACGCTGTGGCTGGCCATGATGTCTGGCCTGCTCACCAGCAGCGTCGTTGAGATGAGGGCGACCGCGGGCCTGTGCGCGGGCATGGAGGCCGTGCACCAACACTGCATGCAGCACTTGCAGGACCTGCCGCCGTCACACCCGGCGTCGGGCCTGCTGCTCATGGTGCAGGTGCGCCTCACCTTGTACATCACCGACCTGTGCATTGTGCTCCTCCGCGGCATGGACTGCCTGCCCACCATCTCCCACAGCGCACCTGCCGGTGACGGTGACCACCCATCATCGTCATCATCATCAGCGCCATCGCCCGCGGAACCAAAGCACAAGCAGCTGCTCTGGTCAACGGGCAAGACAAGCCGCCGCACGGCCCCGCTCGTCGCCCGTGTCACAGAGCTGCTGGCCGCCCTCCCCAGCGTGGACAGCCTGCACGCAACATACGACAGCCTGCAGCACAACGAGCTGGCAACGCGCACGCTGCTGGGCATGACGGCGTTTCTCATCCGCCAGTCCACGCTGCCAAACCTCCAGCACGCGCCAGATCTCGTGCCGCAGCGCAGCAGGAAGGGCAAGCACGCGCGCGGCAATGGTGGAAGCGCGCAGAAGGGAAAGAAGAGGACGGAGGAGGACACCAACGCCATGCAATTGGGCGACGACGTGGTGGGCACTGGTGCGGGTCAAGAAGCAACCAACGACGGTGAAGCAGCGCACGGCGGCAGCGGGGAGGCCCTGCGTGTGCGCGTGCATCAGACGAACAAGCACCTCATCCACACGCTGCTCGCCTTCAACCACCCGTCCAAATGGCTGGATGTTGTTGCCCTCTTCCCGCTCATCTGGGAGTGGATGGGCCGCCCCAGCGACAGCTATGCAGTCACAACTGATGCTGATGCGGTGGCGACCACTGCCACTGACGCAACACCACCACCAGCACCGACAACACCAGCAACAGCATCAGCATCAGCAGCAGCAGCCACCTCAACACTGACCGCAGCGCAGCTGCGCTTCTGCCAGACGATCGTGGATGCGCTGTGGCGGGACGTGGCTGCTGCCGACGGCGTGTTGGCGCTGCTCTCCTCGCCGGCGTTTGTCAACACGGCAGATGCGCACCCGGCCATCGCGGGCCGCCTGCTGCGATGCATTACTGCGGCGCTCGGAGCCAACGTTGACCACGACGACCCAAACATGGCCGCTGTGATTGGCTGGAATGACGATGCCTCCGCAGGCCATGCCGACACTGCCACGACTACAACCACAGCTGCAGGTTCGGCCATCGCCACAGATACAGCCGTGCCCGCTGTGTGCTTTGGCGATGGCATCGAGCACGCGGGCTCCACGTCACTGCTGGAGCTGTGCCAGGCGCTACAGCGGCTGCCGTGGCTGCACAGCCGCCACCTGTGCACACCCGTGCTGCTGCAGGCGACGCTGCCGCTCATTGGCCAGTGCCTGGCACTTGCTGCCGTGCCAGAGTATGCCGAGCAGTGCGCACACATCACCGTTACCGCGTGCACGCTGCTGCAGGCCGTGGGCCAGATGATCCGCGGACTGGCATTCAAACTTGGCGGCAGCAATCTCACCGCTTCTCCCGCTGGCCAAGACAGCAACGGTGACACGGTCGGCACTGCAACCGCTGCCGATTCAACTGCTGCTGCTATTCCTACTGCTGGCGTTAGTTGTGGGGTCGTGGCGGAACAAGGGCAGGCGCTGCTGGCGATGGTGGGCGAGACGCACGCACTTGTGCTGCACACGGTGGATTTGTGCACGGCGACCATGGCGAGTGGTGATGAGGGCGAAGGCGGGGACGCGCTGGCAGCGCTCGCAGACAGCGACAGTGCGCTTACCGTGTGCATGGACCTGCTGGCGTCGTTCATTGGCAATGAGCTGCTTGCACGCGTGCACATGACCGCACCCGCAGCATCTCTGGCCGCAGCGCCCGGCAGTAGTGGTGGTGCTGGTGGTGCTGGTACTGATGGTGGTGCAACTGCATCCAGTGGCAAGTCTGGCAAGAGCACGCGAAGAAAGAGTAAGGGCTCATCGTCAGCCAAAGATGAACCATCAGCAAGTGCCGCCGCAGCGAGTGTTGATGGTGCAAATCTTCTAATCCCACTCATGCAGGCTGCGCATGCAGCTGTGAGCAGCGAGACGCCGCTGCAGGGCGTGTTCACCCTGTCCCTCATCGAGCGCTTCCCCGCGTTGGTGAAGGACGCGATTGTGACGCTGACGGACAGCCAGTGCACCACGCTGTGTACTCACCTGCTCGCGGCCACGCCAGCCATGGCTCAGCTGGCAGCAGCTGTTGGTGTTGACTCGCCAGACAACCACGCGGGTGTTGTTCTTGTTGTCGACACCGTGCTGCGCGCCCTCTCTGCTGTTGTGCCGCTGCTCGACGCTGCACACGCACCACGCGCTGCCGGCAAGGACGTCTGCATCGCCATCTTTACGCAGGTGTTGTTGTTGTTGTTTAAGTTGCTGCTGTTGTTGTTGTTGTTGTTGTTGTTGTTGTTGTTGTTGTTGTTGTTGTTGTTGTTGTTGTTGTTGTTGTTGTTGTTGCTGCTGCTGTTGTTGTTGTTGTTGTTGTTGTTGTTGTTGTTGTTGTTGTTGTTGTTGTTGTTGTTTAAGTTGCTGTTGTTGTTGTTGTTGTTTAAGTTGCTGTTGTTGCTGTTGTTGTTGTTGTTGTTGTTGTTGTTGTTGTTGTTGTTGTTGTTGTTGTTGTTGTTGTTGTTGTTTAAGTTGTTGTTGTTTAAGTTGTTGTTTAAGTTGTTGTTGTTGTTTAAGTTGTTGTTGTTGTTGTTGTTGTTGTTGTTGTTGTTGTTGTTTAAGTTGCTGTTGTTGTTTAAGTTGCTGTTGTTGTTGTTGTTGTTGTTGTTGTTGTTGTTGTTGTTTAAGTTGCTGTTGTTGTTTAAGTTGCTGTTGTTGTTGTTGTTGTTGTTGTTGTTTAAGTTGTTGTTTAAGTTGTTGTTGTTGTTGTGTGCGAGTGAGTGAGTGTGTGTGCGAATTTATGTGTGTGTGTGTGTGCGATTGCGATTGCGATTGCGATGTAGTCGGTCGACCATCTGTGCCCATCCATATGTGGTGAATCGGCCTGCTTGTTCTCCGCTCACGCATGCGTTCTTGTGTCCCTCTTCGTTGCGCTGCGTAGGCATTCCAAGCGTTCAAGCTGTATCTCTTCACAGATGAAGAGAGCAGGTCACCCGTGCTGTCGCAGGTGCGTGTGCAAAGCCACGTGTGTGAAGCCACGGGTGCACTTTTCGCTTGCGGGCACATTCACGCCCACGCAGTGACGCACAACCACCCCTCCACAAACGAACTAACACTCACTCGCTCATGTTTCATGCACACACATGCACACGTACATACGCTCACCCACACATACGCACTCACGCTCACGCACACACGAAACTCCCCACCCCAACGACACCGCGGTGTAGCTGACGGAGGACGCACTAGGGTCGTTGGCGAGCGCTAGGCGTGGGTTACCCCACCTCCCGCTGTCGTCATTTGAGCGCATGTATGCCGCTGTTGTTCGCGTGGCCCTCCAGGCCCGCCACCGTCACGGTATGTGTGTGTGTGTGTGTGTGCGTCTGTGTGACTGTTTGTCCGTGTGTCTGTGTGTCTGTGTGTGCCTGAGTTGTGTGTGCTTACGAACGACCATGTGTTGATGCCGTCACAATCTCAAGTCGCAAGTGCTTCGTCTCACACGATGCGCTCACCGCTACACAGACAAGAGCGTGTCCGACGCAGCCCTCTCCTGCATCACGGAGATCACGCCTCGGTTTTCCGAGCAGCAGGTGTGTGCTCATGTTGCCAATTCTTGCGATTGTCTGACCTGAACGAATACGCTTGAAGAGCCATTGGTGTGCAAATGCGCTTGAATGCATGCTCGTTGCCCTCATCCTCACATAACACACACACACATACAGCTGCCGAGCGTGCTTGATTTCGTGGCTTCGGTGCTTGGTGCTGCTGCCACCGCTGTTGACGACACATCACAGCTGCACGAGTGTGCGCTCGCCATCCACCAGTACCGCACACTCATCACGTGCACGAACAACAATGCGGCTGCCCTGCGTCTGATGCGACGCGCGCACGGCCACACATTCCGCCATCTTCTGCGCATCGTCGAGGTATTCACTCACGTTTGGGATTGGTGTATATCGTCGTCGTCGTTGTTGTTGTTGTTTAAGTTGTTGTTGTTTAAGTTGTTGTTGTTTAAGTTGTTGTTGTTGTTGTTTAAGTTGTTGTTGTTGTTGTTGTTGTTGTTGTTGTTGTTGTTGTTGTTGTGTGTGTGTGTTGTTGTTGTTGTTGTTGTTGTTGTTGTTGTTGTGTGTGTGTGTTGTTGTTGTTGTTGTTGTGTGAGAGAGTGAGATAACGTGTGTCTGTGTGGTCTGTCTGTCTGTCTCTGTTTTGCTGCCATCATGCCGCGACTTGTTGAGCTTGAAAACCCGTACCCAACTGACTGCCATGTGACATGACCTTATGAATCACCACATCCCCCCCCACACACACATCGCCAGGCTTCGTCCCAAGAGTTGTTTGTGTGTACGACGCCTGAGGACACGCTCGAGCGTCATGTGCTTCACACGGATGTGATTTGCGCATGCTACCGCACCGTCGTCGCCCTCCTGCGATCTGGTGTGTGTGTGTGTGTGTGTGTGTGTGTGTGTGTGTGTGTGTGTGTGTGTGTGTGTGTGTCGGTGTGTGTGTGTGTGTGTGTGTGTGTCGGTGTGTCGGTGTGTTGTTTCTGCAATCCTCACCATGTTTGTGCCACCGGCTGCACTGTTCTCCCTTACAGATCACCGCAAGCTGTCCGACACACTCGCCAACGCCATCTTGCCTGCCATTGCCATGGTCTCCCTACCATCAGGCCCAGACAGGTGTGTGTGTCTGTGTCTGTGTCTGTGCCTGTGTCTGTGTTTGCGTCATTTGTTACTGAAAGTAGCTTGGAACCGCCTCCTTGAAAGCAGACTTGACTCGCTTCGCTTGCAGTTGCCTTGCTCACATTGATCATCGTTACGGTCGCGCTTGCTACCAAACAGACATCAGGCGGCCTGGGCATACAATCTGCCCACCCTCTTTGCGTCAGGGATGCAGGTCAGAACAACAACTACATTGCACGCGTTTCGTGAAACCTTTTCAGCCACCAAGGTTGAACTCTCTTCGCCGTCGCTCACACTGTCAACCACACCCATTTTCCACCCACGTCCACACACATCCACACACATTCACACACACCTTCACGCGCACACACGTACACAGCTCGTGGAGACGTTGGACCCCGTCGTGTTTGAGCTGCTGACGCGCCAGCGCCGCGTTGTGTCCACGCAGATGCCGTCCTTTGTTGGCATTGTCGCCAGAACATGCGCAAGGTCAGCACTGCTGCGTGTGTGTGTGCGTGTGTGTGTGTGTGTGTGTGGTGTGTGTGTGTGTGTGGTGTGTTGTGCTTGAGTGCCATGTGGGGGTTGCTGTGGAGGTGATGAGCATGTGCATGTTGGACTGTGTGTGCGATGTGTCGCTGCTTTTGTTTATGCTTCCCCGTCCGCGACCACCCTTCCACCATGTGTACCCATCTCCCATCTCCCTGGCTCACCAGTTTTTGTGTTTGTTGGCGTCTGTGCATGCAGTTTCCTGTACTGGTCGTCGTGCATTTCGCAGGTGACGGTGGACGCACACGTGGGCGTGCTGCGGCAGCTCAACAACGAATACAAGTGGGTTGACGTTGACGAGGCGCAAGCTGCAGACGACACGACGTTTCTCACACGTGTGCGACAGTCGCTGGTGACGCGCGCCACGCAGACGGCCGGCAAGCTCGCCCGTTCCTTTGAGGACCTTGCCACCTCCAAAGCAACTCTCGGTGTGTGTGCGTGTGTGTGTTTGCAATGTGTGTGTGTGTGTGTGTGTGCAAAGTGCGTGTATTCTGTGGTGAAAAGGAACTCCGTGCACATGCTTCTGTCCAAGCTTTAGCAACCCCTTTCATTCCCCCCCCCCACCACACACACATGTCTCACCCCGCCCCCGCCCCTCCTGCGCTCTCGATTCCAGGCAAGTTCGCACCGTATCTGCTGTCTGCGTGCTTGGTCCCGCTGAGCAATCTGATGCTGCCATCCAGCACGCGCACGGCGTTCTTCACGGGCATGTATCCGTTGGTGGACATGTGCACGTCATATGACCGCGATCTGGTGCACGCGGCGACGCCACCGGAGGCGCGACCGCTCTTCAAGCGCCTTTACGACGACTACAAGCGCTTTCACATGTACAGGGGCCAGTTCTAGCCTGAGTGCTGTCGAGCTGTACATACATGTCCTGAAATCGTTTGTGTGTGTGTGTGTGTATGTGTGTATGTGTGTGTGTGTCTGTGTGTGTCTGTGTGTGTCTGTGTGTGTCTGTGTGTGTCTGTGTGTGTGTCAGTGGTGATTGTGATGTGAATCAAAAAGACCAGACGTAAACAGAATCATTGTTGCAATGCGAACCACATGACGTCATTGTATGCGTGACGAGGCGTGTGTCGATTTTATTGATGACCACTCCACAACACAATGAGGAGAGCGATGCTTCCGATCCTGCTTGTTGTGGTGCTGGCCCTGCTTACCGTGCTTCCTGTGCCGTGTCTTGTGCAGGCGGCCGTGAACGACCGCACGATCGAGTACCGACTCTATGAGTCCACCAACACGACCTGCGGCACCCAGAAACGCGTGCGTGCGTGTGTCTGTGTGTGTGTGTGTGTCCGTGTGCGTGTGTGTGTCTGTCTGTCTGTCTGTCTGTCTGTCTGTATATCTCCTTCACACACACACACACACACACACACACACACACCTCTCTCTCCCTCTCTTTCCCTTAGTGACACGCTGGCATGGTTGTCTCCTTCCCCGCTCTGTCCCTCACCAAGTCACCAGTGTCTTATGCCTAACACGATAATTATCGTCATGTTCGTGGTCACAGTTGCATGTACTCGAGGAAGGCTCTTGCGTTCCAACGGGCTCCGTGTCGCTGCAGTTCACGACGTTGTCACCCAACAACGATGTGAACCTGCAAGCGTTTGCGTCCGCGACGTGCGACATGTCGACGCGGTACGCCAACGTGAACATCACCAACGACCAGTGCGTGCTTGACAGCACGTACGCGGTGGATGTACGCTATATCACGCGTGCCGGGTGCTCTGCCAGCTACGGTCCGAGCATGCTGCGCCTGACATACTACGACGGCTTCTGTTGGAGCAGCAACGTGACTGCCACTGGCGACATTGTTCCGGATGGCACCTGCATCTACAGCGAGGCCAATGGCTACTACTGGCGTGTGACAATGCCCGTGAGTGGCTGCGCTGTTGGTGCTCCAGTTCGCTTTCAGGTGTGTCATCGAGTGTCAGGAGGGTGCTCTTAATTGCAGATGATCTGCGGAGCCACGAAACACTTCCTTCACACACCTCTCAAACCATGTTGTCTGAGCTCCGTGTTTTCTGAGCTCCGTGTTTCTTCTCTCCTTCTCTCTCTCACACACACATACAACTCCACACACTTGCATGGACACAAACACAGGCGTACAACGATGCACAGTGCATTCAAGGGATCGGCGAGTACGAGGTTGAAGTGGGCCAGTGCCCGTTCAGCATTGAAGGCTCTCGGTTCTTTCTTGGCTGCACGTGTGACACCACCATTCCACTCACGTCGTCCATCTCCATTTCCCGTCCCCTTGTTGGGGCCATCGCCACGGCGGCTGCGGCTGTTCTGCTGCTGCTTTAAGCCAAAAGTGTTGCCATTTTGCGTGTGTGTGTGTGTGTGTGTGTACGTGTGTGTGTGTGTGTGTGTGTGTGTGTGTGTGTGTGTGTGTGTGTGTGTGTCGTGTGTGTGTGTGTGT
>NW_004754932.1:595144-619510 GCF_000188695.1 Salpingoeca rosetta | reverse complement strand
GTGTATGTGTGGTTTCAGCTGACATTGGGGTTTGAAATGTGGCCGTGTACCTGTTGCATCGATCAGGATGTGTTTCAGCAGTGGCTGGAAGCTGACGGCATCTTCACCGTTCCTCTCAAGGGCTGCCCCCTCGCCATGAACCAAGTACTGCTGCTTGTTCTGTGTGTGTGTGTGTGTGTGTGTGTGTGTGTGTGTGTGTGTGTGTGTGTGTGTGTGTGTGTGTGTGTGTGTGTGTGTGTTTGTGTGTCTCTGTCTCGCGGTGGAACATGGATGTTGTGACAGTGCCCACGGCCAAGATTACACGCCTGCTCATCGCCCGCACTCGCACAACGCAACTGCACATGGCTGTCTTCAGGTTGCCATTTCGAGTGTGTCACCAACAGTTGCAGCACACATTGCAGACGGCATGGCCGTGCTGGTGTGAAGCGCAATCACAACACCGACGCAGCACCAACAACATTCACGTGACACGCGACAGGCGCGCGCACACACAACCACGTGTGTTTCATCCACCATGCTACAATCCTCGGCAGCGCACACCGCCAAACACCTGCCCTTTGTTACACCAGCCACACAACATATTTGGCAGCTCTTTCAAGGCCAAACCCACTCTCGAAACACTTGCGTTCCCGTGGTTCTTCTTTCCATGGTCCTTCTCATTGCTTATCCTTCTTTCTCCTCTTCCTACTGCGATTGCTGTTTTTATTTCTTCAACAAAGCGCCCACAAACACTCACGGAGATGCCATAAAAGAAACACAATGTGATTGATGGACAGTCCCAGCAGAAGTATCATAGACGGGGTGGGGTGGTGTACACGTGCACGCGTACATATGTCCACGCCTGCACACGTGTACAGATGCACGCTGCGCAACACTGCAACCACTGCCGCACTGACACAACCAAACCAACCACGAGGTGACGGCGTCACGCGGCCGTGTCTGGCTGCGTGGCGAATGCAAACAGCCTGAAGGCGAGCTTGAGCAGCGTCTCTGGCCGGCGCTTCACGCGGAAGATGCGCTGCATACATTCGCACAGCGCAACGGGTCCGTCGCGCCCCGCAGACGCCAGCAGCGCAGTGAAGCCAGCACCCTCAACGTGCGACAGCAGCGACGAAAACTGCACCAGGGGGGGGGTGTGCGTGTGTGTGTGTGTGAGTGTGTGAGTATGCATGTGTGCGTGTGAGTGTGTGTGTGAGTGTGTGTGTGAGTGTGTGTGCGTGCGTGTGCGCGTGTGCGTGTGTGTGTGTTTGTGTGTTTATGTGCGTGTGCGTGTATGTGTGTTTATGTGTGTGTGTGCGAAAAGCAGGCCGCTGTGTGGTGCATCGTGTGCGTTAGGCTCTCGGTGTTCACTAGCGCTACACAGTTTGTGTCCACAACTGCGCATGCGTTCACCCTTACACCAACCTCGCTGCAATCGTTGTCCTTGAGCCACGTGTCAATGTCCTCCCGACCCCAAAACGTCGTTGCAAACACATGCGCAGGCAGCGGCTGCGCATATGTGGCGTTGCTCATGGCCTGATACCCGCCTGGCGCGGTGGAGCCTGCTTGCTCGTGTGCCGCTGCAGACTTGAGCGTGATCTGCGGCGAGATGCGCGGAGCTGCTGCAGGTGGCGCTGCGTCGCCCGCGTCCTGTCGCATGCGATACAGTACCTCTCGCATCATGCGGCCCATTGTCTCTTCCCGCGTGGCAGGATCCCGCACGTCGTACCTGATGGATTGATGTTAGCGGTGGTGGTGGTGGTGTGGTGTTGGTGTTGGTGGTGGTGGTTGGAGGAGTCAGTGAGTGCGACAGCTTCGCTGAGATGTGAGGATCAGCAAAAGGCATCGTTGGCAGCAGCAGCAGCAGCAGCAGCATCACGGCACGCACCAGAGCTTTGTCCCCAGCATTGCGCCAAGCCAGCCGTCCGGTTGGTATCCGTCCACGCGCACGGGCACAATCGTCTGTTTGTGAAGACAATCAAAGGTGGCGGTGATGGATGCAAATGAGCTGGCACATGGGCAAAACATATGCGAGTGTGTGTGTGTGTGCATGTGTGTGCGTATGTGTGTGCGCGTGTTTCTGTGTACGACTTAAAAGCCCGAAGACGCTGAACGCTGCGGCAAACACACACACACACACGTGCATGTATGCAAACAAGTACAGATCAGAGAGCTGCATAGACAGCGTGCCTTCTTGAGCTGGTATGCGTATTCTGCCTCTGTGCGGCAGTTTGTGCTGTTCTTGTACGGTTTGCTGAAGAAGACGAGGATCACCTGTGACGTCTCCACTGCGCGCGACATGGCCTCAAGCTGCCAGTGAAGCGGAGGTTAAGCGAGGAGGGTGTTGGAAGAGAGAGAGAGAGAGAGAGAGTATGAGAGCCGTACAAAGTCATGCACAGGTTTGAGGCAAAAGGAGAATTCACAGTTCGACAGGGCAAGCATACTGTTGGGTGCCGCGGTTTTCACGCACACACACACTGACGCGCGCACACACACACACACTGACACACACACACACACTGACACACACACACACACACACACACACACACACACACACACACGTGTCATACGGACACACACTCTTGTCTCACCGTTGATCCGGCCATCTCGTCGACATCCATCCACGTGTGAATGCCGTTGGCCTTGAGGAAGGAGCGCACGTTGAGCACAATGTCCTGGTTTGCCCAGCAGTACGACAGCATCACCTGCTGCTCTGTACCCGCAGGCTGAGGCTTTGCTATCTCCGCTTGGGACTGCCGCCTTGCGAGAGGGAAGGCAGCCAGGTGGATGTGGTGGTGGTGGAAGTGGTGAAAGTGGTGATAAGTGGTGTTAAAAGTGATGAATATGATGAGAACAACGCCGAGTTGGCCAAGTCGTGTGCAGTTGTGAGAATATATGTGCGTGTCGACAGACGAGAATGCCAGCCTTGAACATGTGACAAAGACCATGGACGGGCTGTGAATGGCAGGTGCGGTGCCGCACTCACTTTGACTCGTCCATCTGCCACAGCAGGCCGTCGGCTTGGGATGCAAGCTGTGACGGGTGGCAACGTGGGGGGGGGGGGTGCTTGTTGGTTCCGTCAAAGCCAAGAACCAGACAACGTGGAGCAGGGCAGCATACCCAAGACGACACACACACACACACGCACACGCACACACGCACACGCACATGCAGTACCTGCGAATCTGAGGAGCGGAGGGTGTGGAGGAGAGCCCTGAATCCTGGCCGCGCCGCCATCGCCGCCGCGTTGTCGCCGTTGAAGCCCAACCGGCGCAGCGTGCGCGCAGCCAGCACGCGCTGTGTATGTTATGTGTTGCGGGTACATGTGATGCATGTGTGTGTGTGTGTGTGTGTGTGTGTGTGTGTGTGTGTGACATGTTGAACGTGTATATATCGTGGATGCGTTGTGTGTGCGTGTGCGTGTTGTGTGTGACGAGGAAACGGGTCAATGGGATTGCAAAGACGGCTCAAGCAACGGGTGTGTGCGCATGTGGTGTGTGATTGCTCACGAGTTCGAATGGGGCAGAGTCCTCCTCCAGCACACACGCGCAAATGTCGAGTGCTCCCGATTTGGCAAGAAGCACTTTGTTGTTCTCGTTTCCGGCCAGACAGTACACGCCCAACAACACCTGCAGCCATTGGCAACCGTTGGCAGCACAGAGCCGACAATGAATGAGAAAATTGGACGCGGTAGCACAAGTGCACACACACACACACACACACACACACACACACACACACACACACACACACACACACACACACACTGCCTTCCAATACATTTGCATTCATGCGCAGTGCGACAATACACGATCGCACACACACACACACACACACACACGTTCTCTGGGACGTTGTACGTGTTGGATCCCTCTGGGTATGGCTGCTGCTTGAGTGCAGCCTGCAGGGCGTGGGTGATGCTCTCCACAAGCTCTGTCGACGCTTTCAGCGCAGGGTGCTTCTCTTCTTCGCCCACGAGCGACGCAACACCAAGCATCGCCCGCACAAACCTGCGCAGTCGCAGCGGTGATGGTGAGGGGGTGTAGGGTAATACAGTGAGAAGGAGGGAACATGGATGGTGGGCGGCAGTGGTGAATGACAATGGCAGCAGCGGTGGCAGTCATGGAGCGCAAACACCGCCATCATGCGACTGCGTTTGCTGTTTCCTTTCGCCTCACACCTGAGCAGAGTACGCACTTGTGCTTGGTCGACTTTGAGTTGGCAATGGGGAGGAGGGCCTCAACCACGCCAGACTCCAGCAGCGCGTCCTTGTTCTCTGGGCGGAAACACATGTACGAGAGGCCGCCAACACACATGCCAATCACGTCTGCCTCCTCCTCCTTGGTGCCGAAGCGCGCGACGTGCTTCACCATCGCGCCCACCGTGTTGCCTTCCCGCAACTGCGCATGGAAGCTTGGCAGTGCCGCAATATTGTTCAAGAAACGAGAAGCCTCTCTCCGCACACCTGTATGTGTGTGTGTGTGTGTGTTGGGGATGAGAGAGGATGGGGGATATTGGGAACGGGTGAAGCTAAGGGGATGTAGACGACGTTGAGCACGATGCATCGTGCACAACGCTCACGCATACAGGCACACGCCCGCATTACATCAGAGATCATACGACACACGCGCACTCAGATACACGCATACACACCCAGATACACACATACCCGCACACACCCAGATACACACATACCCGCACACACCCAGATTCACATACACACACATACACACACGCTTACAAGATTGAATGGAGGCCGCCTTGGCGAGATCAAGCGCTTCGACTGATGCATCAATGGCACCAAACTGAACAACCTCGTCGGCGAGCGCAGCCAGCTCAGGATCGTTCAAGGACTTAACAAGGCCATTGCCAAGTGCACGGAACGCAGCAGCTCGCGCCGCTTGATTCGTCGAGGATGTGGCTGCAGCCAACAGCAGCGGCACCACGTCCACCAACTCCAGCTGTTCCTCGCGTTTCGGCACGCGCCGTCCCTGCTCGTCCGTCGTCAGCCCATAGTTGTGCACTCGCTTGATGGTCTCTGCCGACAAAGGAAGGGGAGCAGGGAGGGGGAGGAGGGAGGTTGGGTGTGAAGTGAGGATAGGCATGGCGGCGTGGAGGGAAAGGGCGACGCTGCAAGTGCGAAGAAAGAAACACTTGAAAGACACACCAGTCACAGTCACATGCACAGTCACACCACACTTACAAACACGCAACGCACACACAAACTTACAAAGACGCACACGGACAAGCAACGCACCGTCATCTGGAGTGGGCGAGAGCAGGGACAGGACAAGATCGCGCACAGTTGTCATCGTTGTTGTGGTTTGGCGAGCGTTGTAGAAAAGTGGATGAAGATGTAAATAAATTTCGAGTAGGCAGTCATCCTGCGCAGTTTACGATGCGTTTGCACGACTTGTGTGTGGTGTCATCACACCAGCAAGCGAGCAAGCGAGCAAGCAGGCAGGCGTTCCAATGAAGACGCGTGACAGCCAAACACGGCTAACAGGACAAGCAAACAGCGAGGCCAGCAAACCAACATGAGTCAGCTCTGTGTAACGTGACAGAACACAGCACATCAACAACCAACAGGGTGCCCTTTTCCTTTCCATCATTTGTCTTCCCTCCATTTCTTCAGTTCAGCTTGCAGTTGCGCCAGGAATCCTTGGTGTAGTACAGGAAGTAGCAGTACCACTGGACAGCAAAGAAAGTGCATGTGGGTGTGCGTGAGTGTGCGTGCGTGTGCGTGCGTGTGCGTGCGTGTGTGGTGAATTCGTGAGAAGCAGCGACACCAGCACACAAAGCGTTTCACAGCGTTTCACAGCGTTTCACAGCGTTTCACAGCGTTTCACAGCGCACGGGACAAATGGAGCAAAGACCTTGAGTCTCACCTGGAAGGCATTCTGGCTGTAGATGGAGCTGTCGATATGTGTGTGTGTGTGTGCGTTTGTGTGTGCGTCGTGGCAGTTGCCTGGTGTGAATAGCGCGTGGCGCAAGATATGCGCAACACAGCCAAGCCCAGAAATCGCAGACGTTCCGCCTTGACAACACAACGTCACGCCTCAAACTCAAGTAACCCCCCCCCCCACACACACGCACGCACACGCACAGCAACACCTCCTTCCAGCATCACCATAACGCCTGACTCACATGTTTCGGGTCTCGAGAGAGTTGTCGATGGCGAGGGCGTGCTGGAACGTCATGTTGAGCGCGTGCATGTAATACGAGCCCGACATCTCGCCCGTGCGGTCCATCCCTGTTGTAACGGGTGGCAAGTTGTCGTGAGCACCACGCACTACATGACATCCAACACACAGCACGGCTCGCACACGCATTGCGCGGTTTCGCGTGCGGCACGTGTGTCGTGGTGATGACTTATCGCATTGTCACCGACCGCAGCAACAACAACAACAACAACAACAACAACAACAACAACAACAACAACAACAACAACAACAACAACAACAACAACAACAACAACAACAACAACAACAACAACAACAACAACAACAACAACAACTTAAACAACTAACAACAACAACAACAACTAACAACTAACAACAACAACAACAACAACAACAACAACAACAACAACAACTTAAACAACAACAACAGCAACAACAACAACAGCAACAACAATCTTAAACAACAACAACAACAACAACAACAACAACAACTTAAACAACAACAACAACAACTTAAACAACTTAAACAACAACAACTTAAACAACTTAAACAACAACAACTTAAACAACTTAAACAACAACAACTTAAACAACACCACCACCACCACCACCACCAGGCATGACGCAAACCTGCTTCGCAGTGGATGTAGATGATGTGGGGGATGTCCCTCTGCACGCCCAGGAACTGGTCAATCTCCGCCATGCGCGTGGGCAGCTTATCGAGCTGCCAGTTGGTGAGGTTCCTGGCCATTTTCTACAGCCGTGAGGGGAAGGAGGGACAGGGGAGGGAGGGGACGGTGAGTGAGGAGTTCATAGGGGCGGAGAAGCTGATACAAAGCATCTCAACATACGCACATACAGAGGCAAAAGGAATTCAACAGAGGCAAACAGAGGTAAACAGACACACACACACACGCACACACAGATACACACACACAGTCACACATACACACACACGGAGGCGCAAATGCCGGCGCGGACAACCCTCTCCTCGCATACCTCGCGCAGCTTTGGGCCGAGGGAATCCGGATGCACGACATCTCCGACCGTGAGCCAGTTGATGTACTGCACAGCAGCGTAGCACAGCGCACAAAGCGCAAACAGCAAGGGTGAGACGAGAGAGAGAGAGAGAAGGTGCTTGGAGATTTGCAAGCGTTGCTGTGTTTTTTCACTCAACACCGTTCCCCTCCCCCCCCCCCCCCACCACCAACACGACGCAAACGCACCTGACCGAGGTCAGGGTTCTTCTTGAAGAAGTTCTCCTCAACAATCTGGTCGGGGAACTCCAGCGGATCCAGCAAGCTGACATTTTGACACGTATGTGTGGCGATGCGCGGTGAACAGTTGCGTGTTTGAAGACCTGGCGACGGGCACAGTTGCAAACCAGCAAGCAAAACAAACCGGCAAGCAAAACAAACCGGCAAGCAAGCCAGGCAACGCTGATGGGTAAGCGTGGTTGAATCATGCTGAGCACAAGTACCTGAGGTCGATGAGGTAGAATTTGGAAGGGAGTGTGAGGTTTGCGGCTTCCTTGGCAGCCTTGCGCATGGTTGTGGTGAGCTCGTCGTACGCAAACGTGCGGTTCTTTGTGATTGGCAGATCGCCGCGGAACAACATGTTGTAATGGTTGTACTCTGCAATGAGGAGAGGAGGCAACGCGAGAAGAGAGGGGGGGGGGCGGCAGTGAATGAGTGAAAGTGAAACAGCTGGAAGGCGGGAAAGCCACGACAAAGGGACATGATAATGATGGGACATGCAAAACAAAAAGAGCGAGAGATAAACACACACACACACACACACACACACACACACACACACACACACACACAAACGCACACGCACATGCACACACACACACACACGCACACAAGCACACACACAATCACACGCACACACGCATACACCACACACATGTACAAACCTGGGACGTGAACAGCCTTGATGAACCGAAGGCGGTTGGGGTCAAAGGACCCGGCGTGTGCCAGCGTGACCCACGCGCACAGCACCACCGCCACCACAGCAGCACCTCGTCGCATCATCATCATCTTTCCTCTCTCCAAACAAACACAAGGCCGAAGGACACCCACAGTGTTTGGCCTATGACTAGGACGGCGGATATCAGCAACGACTTTTCACGGACAGCAACCAAGCAACTGACTGCACACTTGCCCACGTCTCCACTCCTGTTCCCCTGCCAAGCATGATGCGGCGGGCGTCCCTCTCGCTGCTTTCATCGGACGACGACGACGACGCCGACGATGACCATCGAGAAGCACGTGTCGGCGTCAGCGGCGGTGGTGGCAGTGACGACGCAGGCAGCACCACTTCGCTGTTTACCTCTCCAGCGGCAAGCGACGCGGACGGCGCGGATGGCGTTGCGTACCTGCCGCGGCGCGGCGTGTACCATGTCGACACGCCTGAGCGATTGCATCGACGACGGCGGACGAGGCTATCCACTTCCAAGCTTGCGGCATCAGATTCTGCGACATCCACGTCATCCACACTGCGAAACAGCAGCACAGCCAGCTTCAGCACAAGCGCCCCCGTAACAGCACCGACCACGGCAGCGAATGGCGTGGGAGAAACCGGCGCAGACTCCTCAAGCCCCAGTGCTTCGACGCCCCCACAAGCACCAGCTTCCAAACTGTCATGGATGGGTTGCTTTGTGGATCAGCTTCGTCTGGATCGAGGCGATGCAGACGCTGCCGAGATGCAACGGGAGCTTGAGTTTACCACTGCTCAGATTAAGAGCGCCTTCAAGCTCATCGCCAACTTTGAGCGGGTGTGTCTGTTTGTGTCTGTGCGTCTGTGCGTGTCTGCGTGCGTGCGTGTGTGTATGATTGTTTGTGTGTGTGTATGATTGTCTGTGTGTGTGTGTGTGTATGATTGTCTGCGTGTGTGTGTGTGTGTGTGTGTGCGTGTGTGTGTGTGTGTGTGTGTGTGTGTGTCGTGTGTGTGTGTGTGTGTGTGTGTGTGTGTGTGTGTGTGTGTGTGTGTGTGTGCGTGTGTGTGTGTGTGTGTGTGTGTGTGTGAGGGCAGCTTCTGTTTCTCGGGCATCTGCCTGCTTTTCAACGCACATCCCATGTTCTCTCATCAGTTCCCCTTGCCCATCCAACACACATACACGCACACGCATGCACGCGGTTTCTTCTCTCCATGCCACATCAGCTGATCTTCTTGGGAGTGTGGACGTGCCTGGACCTGCTGCTGGATCTCGTGTGCATCGTGCCTGTGAAGGCTGCGTTAGCCCTCGTCAGCCTCATCTTCGTGCCCATCACTCGCAGGTGCGAGCTCTTCAGACGCCTTTGCTTGATTTGCTTCGCATATTGCATATCATCTCCTTTTCTACTCCTCCCCCAGCTCCCTCCACCCATGACGTACACGCACACACACACACACACTCTCTCTCTCACTTGCTCTCTCACACACACACACATACTCTCACACACTTACTCTCACAAACACACACGTCACATGCACACTCACACACACACAACACACACATCACACATCACACATGCGCACGCAGGCCTGTCCCGCTGCAGTACTTTGCACGGCTTGCTGTTGCTGGTCTGGGCATGTGGTTCGTCAGCTTCATCGGTGAGCTGCGCTGTTGCTGGTATTTGTGACCACAGCTCATGCTCTCGTGATTGATGTCAAGGCGGGTGTGCCCGTCCTGTGCTTGTGCCGTGCTTGTGCCGTGCTTGTGCCACGTGTTTCCCTTTCATCACCATGCACATTTCTGTCTTCAATTCCCATTCCTCCCCTCACCTCCAAACATCCCCATACTCTTCACCCTGGCACGCCGCGTGCCATGGACGGTTGCAGACTTGAGCTACGTGTACCACAACATCCGTGGGCAGAGCGCCATCAAGCTGTACGTCATCTTCAACATGTGCGAGGTGTTTGAGAAGCTGTTTGCCACCTTCTCCCTCGATGCAATGGATGCGCTTGTGCTGCGCTCCACGCGATACAAGACCGCCCTCGACGTGCTGCTTCTCCCTCCGCGCGTCATCTTCACCGTCGTTCCCGTCATCTGCCACACCCTCGCCCTCCTCTACCAGGTGCCGCACTCGCACATGCTACTGATGATGACGGTGTTGGTGGAGTCATGAGTGTGTTGTCGTCCGCCTTGTTGCAACGTGATTGGTACACGTGTACACTGCACGTTGTGCACCAAATTATGTGCGTGCATCGTTCGCCTCATCTCTTGTCGTCCCGACAATCTCCCCGCTACTTCTTTGTCTGTCGATTCGGCCTTGTGCCTGGCAGATTCTGGCGCTGAACGTGGCCATCAACTCCCACAACACCGCCCTCCTCACCATCATCATCTCCAACCAGTTCCTGGAAATCAAGGTGCGTACGTGTGTGTGTGTGTGTGAGTGTGTCTGTCTGTGTGTGTGTGTGTGTGTGTGTGTGTGTCCGTACCTGCGTCTTCGTGTATGTGTCTTGAGCATGATGTAGCGCTCGCCACATTGCACTTCATCACCACGGGTCACGCTGCATGGTTGGTACAGGGCACGGTGTTTAAGCGGCTGGACAAGTCTGGTCTGTTCCAGTACACGTGCGCGGACATGCGGGAGCGCTTCCAGTACATCTGCGTCCTCTCCCTCATTGGCGTGAGCTGCAACCGTTTTGTTTTTGTTTGTGTGTGTGTGTTTGTTTGTGTGTGTGTGTGTGTGTGTGTGTGTGTGTGTGTGTCTGAAGTGTGCCTGTCTGTCTGACTATGACTGTTCCTATGTGAGACAAAGGGGCTTCTCTCAACGTTTGCCTGCAAGCAGCGAAATCCTTCACCGCTCCTCTCCCTCCCTCCCATGCCCCCACCCCCACCCCTGCAGGTTCGCAACATGGCTGGATACCACTGGGACACGGACTACTTTGCCAACACGCTCATGTGGAGCCTCCTCGCTGCCATGTCATCAGAGGTCTTTGTCGACGTCTTCAAACACACGTTCCTCACCAGGTCAGACGGGCAGTGCTCGCTATTGTGCAGAGAGTGTGCATGTTGTGTGTCTGTGTGTGTCTGTGTGGGAAGGGGAAAGCTTAATACATGACATTGCACCCGCTCGCTCTTGGCCTTTACCACCATGCGCGTTCACACACAACCACACAATACTACTCTCACACACGTGCGCGCGCGGGCAGGTTCAACGGGATTGACACGAAGGTGTACAAGTCGTACGAGCACATGTTTGCAAACAGCGTTGTTGGCGGCACAGCGTCGCTCCACACCCGCGAGGGGCGTGCCAGACGCATGCAGCGGCAGCTCGGTGAGGTACCACCACCAGCCATGCTATGACAAGCGTGGTGTAGTGCGCGTGTTGCTTCTGCTACTGTTGTTGTTGCTGTTCGTGTAATCATCGCCTCCAACCAGAACGAGAACCAGCATCACCGTCGAACTCATAACGACAGCTTCATCTTTATCATCGCCATCGTCATAGGCTACCTGGCAGAGCCGCTTGTTCTGCTGACGTTCAAGTTCATGCACGTGTCGCTGCCATGGGTTGCAAACTTGTACGTTGCTAATGCATGTGTGTGTGTATGTGTGTGTGTGTGTCGATCTGTCTGCACGCCCTTTTGCTTATCCGATCTGCCTCTTGGTGTTGCTCACTCCCATCCACTCACTTGACAGGTCTTGGGTGTATTGGGTGATTGCATTTGTGGCCTTGTTTGTCTTCAAGGTTCGCAGCAGCATGTGTGTGTGTGTGCGTGCGTGTGTTGTGTGCGTGCGTGTATGTGATGTGTGTGTGTGTATGTGTGTGTGTGCATTTGTGTCCCTTCGTTCTGCTCGGTTGCCTCATCGCTGTCTCCCCACCCCCGTGCGCGTTTGCTCTGCAGGCTGCTCAGCGCTGGCTGCTTGAGCTGTACTGCCACTGGCGCCTCACGCGCCTCTCAAAACAGGACAACGGACCCGTCAACGTCCACCTCTTTGGCGCAGGTGCCCCCCCCCCTCTACTCGTTTGCCGTGTGTGTGTGTGTGTGTGTGTGTCTGTCTGTCTGTCTGTCTGTCTGTCTGTCTGTCTGTCTGTCTGTCTGTCTGTCTGTCTGTCTGTCTGTCTGTCTGTCTGTCTGTCTGTCTGTCTGTCTGTCTGTCTGTCTGTCTGTCTGTCTGCCCAAGTGTGCCTGCTCCCCCCCCCCCTTTTCCACCTTCTCTCCATCTTCTCCACCTTCTCTCTACCTTCTCACCTCACCACATTTCCACCTTCTCACTCCCCTTTCCACCTCTCCCCTCCCCCTTCCCAGCCAACTACCGGGACATCACGACGGCGACGGGCGCGGACGCCGTGTTCCCGCTCGGCCCGCACGACCGCTTTGGCAAACGCATCAACTGACCATCCCCTTGCACCTGTTGTACATCACACGTCACGCTGTCACATAAACGAAGACCAAGTCGATGGCAGCACCACAACCAGCACCAGCATCACAAGCACTAGCAGCAACAACAACACATGCAATCATCTGTCACACCACACTCTGTCACAACAACATCCCGCCATTCATCTTCACAACAACAAAACACACACAATGGAGGAAGAGGAAAGAGATCGAGGAGCGGTGGTGCAGCTGCAACTTAGGAAGCAGAAGCGACGCATGCACCCGGCGTTTCAAGAGGTGTGACCCATGTGGGTGGTACGCTTTGTCAGTGGTGGATGCATGAGCATGTCCCTTGTGGTCGGTCGCACTTTGACGCTCGATGATCATCACATCATGACAGGAAGACGATGACGATGATGACAGTGATGATCACCATGGGGCGGACACTGGATCACTGCTCACGAAACGAGCACACACCACAGCCATCTGCCTGGAAGACACAGAAGCCAAGGCCAAACGACTCACGTCCGAAGGTCAATCGACAGCGACACACACACACACACACACACACACATACACACACTGTCTCTCTTTCACTCACACACACTCACACACACGCACATCATTGCAGGTGTTACGCTGGCTGTTGATGGCAAGTATGGACATGCGATTGGCCGCTGGAACGAAGCCATTGCTCTGGAGCCAACGCCAGAGCGTCTGGAGATGAAGGCCCAGGCACTCATGGAGATGTACCAGTACTTTCCCGCCATCCAAGCCGCCGAAGAGGTGCAAGTCTGTGTGTGTGTGTGTGTGTGTGTGTGTGTGCATGTGTGTGCATGTGTGTGTGTGTGTGTGTCTGTCTGTCTGTGCATGTGTGTGTGTGTGTCTGTCTGTCTGTGCATGTGTGTGTGCGTGTGTGTGTTGGTGGCGTCACTACTGCGCAACTTCATCCTCTCCCCCTCCCCTGTCCTTCAACACACGCAGGCTTTGCGGCTGCGACCAGAGTGGCCGGCAGCGTTGTTGACGCTGGGACGCGCGCAGCTCAACTTTGGCGAGCTGCTGTTGGCGGAAGCAACATTGGTCAAGGCAATCGCCATCCTGGCCCGCAGCAGCCACACAGGCGACAAGCAAGACCCGGCAAGCAATGACAGCAATGCCACCACCACGGATGAGGGTGGTGAACAGCGTAGGCAGGCGCAGGACGACCTGTGGTTCGTCCAAGAGCTCATCCAACGCAAGCGGTCGCAAGGCCTCGAACCCCACGACAGACGGCCGCACCAACCACCAAAGCCACCCCCATAGACGCTCTGTGTATGAATGTGTGTATGAATGCATCCATGTCTGTGTGTGTGTGTGTGTGTGTGTGTGTGTGTGTGTGTGTGTGTGTGTGTGTGTGTGTCTGTGTGTCTGTGTATGTGTGTGTGTCTGTGTGTCTGTGTGTGTATGTGTGTGACTGTGTGTGTATGTGTGTATGTGTATGTGTGCGTGCCTATCACCACCGATCAGAGTACACATGTGCAGTTCGGGATCAAAGACACGCGCCATTGTACTACCAGTGACAAACGAGACCAACACGGCCGCAAAAGGCACCTACACGAACACTCACACACACACACTCAAGACAACAACAACAACAACAACAACAACAACAACAACAACAACAACACACGCACACGCAACGAGGTAACAGCCGCCTTGGCACAACGACAGCAGTCATCACAAGCACCCAATCACAGATTCAAAGGCCACATATTGCTGGTCGAGGGTGGTTACAGACCCAGGAAGCAACCGCCAGTTTGTTGTGCAAAGACATCTGAACCACAAGCGACAACAGCGGACGTGAGAGACAGAGAGTGTGTGAGTGTGTGAGCACACATTGATGTGACACAGCAGCCCCTCAAGCACCCAAAAAGGTGTGTGGGTGTGGATGTCGTAAACACACACACACACTCTCTCTCTCTCTCACTCTCACTCTCTCTCTCACACACACACATTCACACACACACGCACACTCACACACGCACACACACACACATACTCTCTCTCTCTCTCACCAATCACGTCGTTGTTCTCCATCTCCAGAAGCGCGGGTGTGTCCTTCTCCTTGATTGCCTGACCGTCAAACAAGAATCGCACCGACGCCTTGTTCAGGCCCTGCATGCGTGCGTGCGTGCGTGCGGGCGTGCGTGCATGTATGTGTATGCCAAGCGTGAGCATCACAAGCAGCCATCCAGCAGCAAACAACAAAGCCAAGGACACAAACAAACAGTGTACAGTCACAACAACAACAACCACAACGCCACTTGCTGTCCGCGTACCTGTCGCTGGCAGAAGGTGTCCATGAGCTTCTTCAGCTGTGTCGTTGTCTTAATCTTGAACTGCACGGTGGTACCATCCTGCGAGTTGACCTTCAGGTTCACGTACTGTGTCTCATCGCCACCCTCGGCCTTGACCTTGGGCTGTTGTGTGTGTGTGTGTGTGTGTGTGTGTGTGTGTGTGTGTGTGTGTGTGTGTACATGTACGTGTCCATGTGTATGTGTGTGTGTATGTACGTGTCCATGTGTATGTGTGTGTATGTGTGTGAGTAGGGATGCGGCTTCAAAACGGTGCGTCAGTTCGCATCATCTTCATGCACACCACACACCACACACACACACACACACACACACACAACTAAACTTTTCCTTTCAGCACACCGCCGTTGAACGAGAATTGCGTCTCGATTATCTCCTGGAGTGCTGACCATTTCTGCGTACACAAGGGAGCATTACAAGCACAAAAGACGGAAGCCGTATGCTCGATGTACTATGCGTCAAAGATGGAGAGCCACCACCCGTCTACCGCGTGCATTCTACACCATCCTCAGGACGGTCCTGAGGTAAGGGTTGCTCTGCTCCAGAACACGAACGTCGCAAGGAGTCCAGGCGTGCGCCAGCATGTACGTGCGTGCAGATGCTCAGCACAGTCGTACACGAGCAATTTGGGTCGCGGCGATAGAACTGGGGGTCATTGCGCATGCTTTTCATCAGCACCACACGCCTCACACACACACACACACACACACACACAAAACTTTTCCCTTTTTTCCAAGGCACACCACCACCACCACTACCACCACCCACGCCAAGACATATACATACCTTCACGTCCTGCTGCTGCTGGTCAGCCATGGTTGCTGTGTGTCTTTGCTGCTTGTGGACTGTGCACTTGCTTGCGTGAGCGTGTCGTGGTGCGTTTGCTGTCTTCTTCTTCTTGGTTGTGGCGTGTGGAGAAAAATAACCAAAATCATTCACTACTAATCGCAGCCCGCCAAAACCTGGCAAAGGCGCACAACAAGCAAAGAAGAACAACAAGCACAGCTTTTCTGGTGGGGAAGGAAGCATGGGACGGCGGTGGTGGAGGATGGATAACAGCCGAACAAACAGAGGCACACGGAAGTAGAGAGCAAGGGGGAGGGCAAGACGGCAAGACGGGCCGTATGTGGGGGGGGGGATGGACAAGCGAACAAAACAACAGGACAAACGGCCAAACGAACCATCATCTTCACAAAACATGGAGGCTCTATTGAAACAGTGCCATGCAGGGCAACAAAAACGGCAAAGGAGCAAAAACGAGCATCGGAGCAAGCACAAGCACAAGGAGGCGGTGAACGTCAACGGAAGCTGGATCAACGAACGCTGCCAATCAAGGGGTGATCTTGAAGTGAGGGCCTTCATCCCTGCGAACCGCGGCCAGAGTCGTGTAGCAGAACTTGTATTGGTCCTGAGTGTTGTTGATGCGGGAGTGAGTGAGTGAGTGAGTGAGTGAGTGAGTGAGTGAGTGAGTGAGTGAGTGAGTGAGTGAGCGAGTGAGTGAGTGAGTGATTGAGTGAGCGAGATAGGATGCGTTCAGGCAGTGCCCACTTGCAGTAACGATGCTTGTAGAGTGTGAGTGTGAGTGAGAGAGCGGTTGCAGTGACAGTGTCTGCAATCACAACGACTGCAGCGACAATGCCTAACTGTTGCAGTGAACACACAACAATCACACAACAAGGCGCACAACAACCCTCCTCCGTCCTAGCCCACAGCCACGGCCACACCTTTGTCTGCACGAGGCCCATGCGCTGGGCGCGCAGCTCCGTCAGCATGTAGTGGAGGTTGACGGGGAGGTTGTCCTGGAAGGCGGCAAGGCCAAGCTCAAGTACCATAAACACACCAGACCGGCCAATGCCTGCGCTGCAGTGCACCATCAGCGGCATGGGCTGCTTCAGCCGCGCCTTGAACGACTCAACCTCCTTGATGTAAGCAAGAATCGTGTCGCACTCCGCGGGCACACCTGGATTCGCAACAGACGCAAGCAAGCAAGAACGCACACGTGAGCTGTGAAATACACCTCCCATGTTACGACGACCATGCACGAGTACAAGTGTTCACACACACACACACACACACACACACACACACACACACACACACACACACACACACACACACAAACAAGTACCGTGGTCGGGCCAGTCGACAAATTGGAACTGGAACAAGCGGCGGGGCTTGCGATCCTTTTCCAGAGAAATGTCGCGGATGACATAGCCAGGTCGCATCACCTCTTTGTTCAGCGTCACCCTGTCACATGTTGACAACACACTGGTGAGCACACATACCACCAGCACATCACGCGCGCACACCGAAATGCACCGTCGTCCAACCACACACACATGCAAATCGATGTGCACACGCACACACACACACACACACACACACGCACACACACACACACACACACACACACACACACACACACACACACACACACACACACACACACACACACACACACACACACACACACAAAAGGAACAGCAACAGGAATTTGAACGGAGGTGAAACTGACTTGAAGTCGCCAAACTGCTGGGAGGACTTTGGGCCGTCTGGCCAGTACTGGAAGCATTTTGGCTGCCCGCGCTCCCGCAGCGTCGTCAGCATGCAGATGATGCGCACAGAGTTTTCCCACACCATCTGCCAAAAGTGCGCGGTTGTCTCCCGCTTCGGGCCCTGTTTGGGTTGCAAGTTCGGTTGTGGGCACAAAGGTTGATGAATTGAGCAGGCGGGTGAGTGAGATAGTGTGTGTGTGTGTGTGTGCAAAGTAGCGATACACAGTGCCGCATGGCATCAGACGAGACATCAGTGAACAAGAGCCCACCTGAAACAACGCAACATGCGACAACAACACAAACACACTTGCGAACACCATACCTGTGAGGTGATGTAACGGTAAACCTTGTCCTTGATGGAGAAGGAGACGTGGTTGGCGTTGATGTAGTTGTTGTCGCCACTCTTCAGCAGCACACGCGTGTCATCGTCTTTCGCAGCAACAGCACAGCACGCACACAAGGAAGTTAGCAACGCACTCAGACGTGTGTCTGGCAGGCGTGAAACAGCATGCCTTGACCAATACACAAACAAACAAACAAACAAACAAACAAACAAACAAACAAACAAACAAACAAACAAACACACAAACAAAGGGTGCAGCTTACATGGGAGGATGTCGCGATATCTGTTGCGAACTTTGTTCTCTGGCTTCAAGGCGACGGAGCACAGCTGCTCCACAGATCCGCCCGGGCGAACGCGGTCAAGACTCTGCAGTCACATGCAATGAAAATTTGTGGAAACACATACGTACACACAGACACGCACACACACACACACAGACACACACACAGACAGACACACGCGCGCGCGTGTACAAGTTTCAGAGTGAGATGAACTTGCACAGCTTGGAAACGCGCAAGCAAGCAAACAAACAAGCAAGCAAGCGCATCAGCCCACCATCACACCAGCGCGTCACACTCGTGCACGTGCGCACCTCAAAGTCGCCGCCAATGAGTTTTCGTTGCAGTGACTCGTCCGCTTTCTCGTACTGAACATGCAAGCACGTGCAGGCAGGCAAGAGGTGAGTGGGGTATCAAAATGCACTTGCCGTACACCAAGGCCAAGCGCCTGCCGCACACAAAACACAAGCACATGCATAACACACACACACACACACAAGACACACACGGAGCAAACATGCGCACGCACAACTCGCACCAAGCACACACACACACACACAACACATGCAGGCTTGGCATGCAGACTCACGTATCGGCCCCGCTCGAGGACGCGGCTCTGCCTGCGCTCATACGACTGGTCCTGCGTGCTGACGGGGCCGGGCTGCTGCAGATTCGCAACAAACTCCTCTTCCTCCTGGCTCAGCTTCTTCTTCTGCTGCTGCTGCTTCACGTGCGCGCGACCCTTGGACGACGGTGACGGCTTGCGCATGCGCACCTCCACCACATCGCCGTTGCTCGACGCTTCAACCACCCGCCCCGTGTGCGTGTCTGCGAGGCGCCGGGGTGACCCCTCCTTGCTCAAAGCGCCATCGAGTGCGCGCGCGCCACTGGTCGTCACCGTATCAGTCTCTGGTGTGGCCGCCTTGGCTGCAGCCTCTGCGTCGTCGGTGTTGGCGCTGTTGTCGTCATGGTGATCAACCACAGACTCCGACGCAAGCTCGGGCGAGAACACCACACGGGCGTGGATCTCCTCCATGCGCACCTCAATTGTGCCCGTCGTCATCTCCGCTGCCGTGGGTTCCTCCTCCTGCTCCTCCTGCTCCTCCTGCTCCTCTTGCTCTTGCTGTTGCTCTGGTTTCCTCGCTTCTTCCTCCTGTTCCTGCTTCTCCTCTGCTGCAACACGGGCAGGTGCGGCGTTGTGGGGCGCTGCCTGAATGCCGTTCACGCCGCTGACGCCGCCACGCACTCTCTCCTCGGGCGAACGTGTGCGGTCCTCAAGCGCCGCTGCGACAGCCGCATCCTCAAGCTTCTCCCGCTGCTCTTCATCCTGCCTCTCCTGCTGCTGCTGCTGCTCCGCCTTGGCTGCCGCCGCTGTAACTGCGGCCTGCTGCTGCTGCTGTTGTTGCGGCTGGCTGCTGGTGGAGACGGGCGTGCGGCGAACGCGGCGCCGGCGCGGGTGGATGATGAGATCAAGCTGCTGTGGCGACGACTGAATGATCTTCAACACCTGGTCGTGCGTCGCCGCCTGCACGTTGATGCGGTTGATGTACATAATCTCGTGCCCAATCGTAATCTGCTCGCACTTGGCAGCAGAGGACCCCGGCTGGATGCGCGACACGATAATCGGGTGGTTGGAGTCTGCGCCGCCCTTGATGCCGAGCCCGTAGCGTCCGTTGGTCGACGGCAGCACCACGTGGTAGCACCGCCGGCACACCTGCGGCCACACAGCGCACGAGGAAACACAGTGAGGCGCGACAGAGACAAAGGGGAAGGGATGTGAGATGGTGAAGGGTGTGGTCAAGAACGAAGACACATGCAGCAATGGGTAGTGCAAAAGCAGAGCACATGAGAACACACACACACACACAACTACACACAGAAGCATGCAAGAGAAGAACATGGCAGTGACCTTGAGTGCGACGCTGTTGCCAGTGTTGCGGAACATGTTGGTTGCCTCAGTCTGGGAAGCATCAACGCACGACTCCTGTGCAGTGATACCGTGCACGCACGCAGCGAACCATACCAACACTGCGTAAGTTTCAAACGCTCAAACAAAAGCATCGCTCACACACACACACACACGCACACGCACGCACGCACGCACGCAAAGCATTGCTCACATGCACAAACGAAAACATCACACAAACACACATGCACACACATGCACACACGCACGCACATACACACATACATGCACCGCACGCACGCACATACACACATACATGCACCGCACGCACACACGCGCGCATACACGCGCAAGCATGCACACACCCATGAACGTGCACGCACATCGTTGACTTCGAGGACGTTGTCGCCGCACTGAAGACGGCCGTCGCGATCCGCAGAGCCGCCACTCACAATCCGCGTCACAAGAACGCGCGAACGCTGGCCCTGCATCATGCTGTCATGGTCATGGGAATGGTGGTGGTGGTGGTGGTGGTGGTGACAAGGTAGGTGGAGTACAGGGGGTGAGCGCACAAACCGCTGAGTAACAGCGTACGCAGACTGAGAGACACGCACACGTACTACGTCGTACACGAGCATGCGCATTTCCACACGACCACGCGCGCACTCACTCTGCGCTGGTGAAGCTGAAGCCGAGCTTGCCGTCCATCTTGGGGAAGGAGATGACCTCATACCCCCACACGTTGTCCACATCCACGTCCTCCGGCTGCAGTGTCGCCGTCGCGCCAACGGGGCTGATGCGCCCCGCCGCCGCCGCCGCCGCTACTGCTGCCGTCGTCGTTCCTGCCGACGATGACGCGGCTTCAGACACCTGCTGTTGCTGCTGCTGTTGTTGCTGTGGTGCTGCCCCTGTTGCTGCGGCGGTAGCTGTGGTCGTGGTGGCTGCTTCGCCGACCTCGGCATCGACGGTGATGGGTGGTGCCGGGAGAACCGGATCCGGGAGCCAGCACGTGCTGGCCGTGGCGCGCTGGAGGAGGTCGTACACTGCCCTGGCCATCTCGTCCACCGTGCCCTTGTTGGCCAGCACATGTGTAAAGTCGAGCATGCACTCCTCGCGCAACTGAAGTTTGAACGGTGTTGGGTGCGCATGCACGTGTGTAAATGAGTGAGTGTGCGTGTGCATGAGTGAGTGTTCGAGTGTGTGTTTGTGTGTGTTTGTGTGTGCGCGAGTGTGCGAGTGTGTGTGTGTGTGTGTGTGTGTGTGTGTGTGTGTGTGTGTGTGTGTGTATGTGTATGTGTATGTGTATGTGTATGTGTATGTGTGTGTGTATGTGTATGTGTATGTGTGTGTATGTGTCTATGTGACTAAGTTTGCCGCAAGCAGGTTGTCCCCTCCACTCGCCCAACAACTCACGGCAACGGTACCTTGTTCGCGACGAGCATATGCACAGCTGTTGCGTCTGCACCCATGTCGGGGTTCTGCTTTGCAACAACACTTGGGTCGACCGGGTCAAGGAAGATGGACAGTGGAGTGATGCCCACAGTCTGCATAGAAAAGACACCGCGGGTCGGTGAAAGGGCGTGGCACAGGTGGTGTGGCGAGTGGAAAGTGCTCGAACACTGACAATTGCAGCGCTTGACAACGTTGGGATCATCAGCAAGAGACCAACAACATGCATGTGAAACACGTCGCTGCGCATAAGGCCACCCAACATTCCTCCGTTCACAACCACATTGCAGTCGCATCACATCACACCACCGTCCCACGCACGTGCAGACGGCGGAGGGACTGCGGGTCGTTGACGTCGATGAGGCAGAAGCGCTCGTTGTGCTGCTTGAGGGCGTCCTGGACAGAGGCGACGCTGGTGCCGTACAGCACGTCGTTGAAGCGCACAACCTCCACAAACCGCCCTGGGAGACGGAGAATGCGCAAGAAACAGCGGGTGAGGTGGACAAACCAAAAACAAGACAGAATGGAGAAACCAGATGCAGCACTGAACACCACGCACAACAAAACACACACAGACACGCACACACAAGCACCACTCAACACAAACACACACACACACACACGCGCGCGCGCGCACAAGCAACTCCCCCCCCCTTCGTCAAACACCACACGGTAGATGCGGGCAGCTGACCTTGCGTCACGTCTGCACGCAACTGGTCACGGGAGATGAAGTTGTAGTCAACGCCGTCGCGCTCGTTTGCGCGCGGCGCACGCGTGGTGCTGGGCACGCACGACGAAAACAGCTCCTCGTGCGACGCCAGCAGCGCATCGGTAATGGTCTCCGCGCCGGGGCCAAAGATGCACACCAGCACGCCGTCTGCAGACCAGAGAAGCGGGATGGGGTTGGGTTGGGTTGTGTCGGATCGATAGTGGAGGTGATGGTGATTGTGAGCAGAAAGAACAGCTTGTGCACACGATACGGAACGTGTGACGCTCGCACCGCACGAACAGTAAACACAGCACGCATAACGAACAGCAAACACAATGTGTGCTTGCACTGCCGACCTTTGGGGATGGCCTTTGGCTTGACGGTGTGGAAGAGGGAAATCATGCCACTGCCGGGGGCCATCTGCTCCAGCACGACTTTGCCAGACCGCTTCATACCGCGCATCGACGCCCGGCTGTCATCGCGGATTGGCATTTGGGAAGAAGAGAGGGAGGCAGGGAGGCAGGGAGGCAGGGAGGCAGGTGCGAGAGACAGTACAGTTGAGCGAAAAATGAGGAACCCACGCCCGACATTGAGAGGAGCAGCCAGCAGCAACAGCAAGCAAATACCAAAGCCACAACGAACGACCACAAACAAATAGCCACAAACAGCACGCAAACCACCACAAACTCCTGCCATCAGCAAATGCACAATACCTCATGCCTTCCTGTGCGGTGGGCACGGCGAGGGCAGACGAGGTCTGCTTGATGCCGGACGCCGGGCGGTGGTCGTCAGAGTAGATGAGGCGCGGTGCTTTACCCGTGCGCGTCGTGCCAACCTCTTGCACGAGCAGCCATGTGTCGTCCTCGGCCGCAAGCAGCTCATACACCTGCCGTCGATGGCGGTCAAGTCAAAGAGCAAAGAGCAAGGGGGAGGGGGCGACAGGGAGTGCGGGATGTGCGGGTATGGGTGGATGTGAAGGGCAAAGGAAGAACGTGAGGGTAGGCAAACAGGAGGGAAGAGGGCAAAGTACACACCACAATGGTCAAGTGGGGAAAGACAGCAAGCCTCGCACCATGTCACCGCATGGTGAACCACCACAAGCAGACAAGCACAGAACTGAACACGTACGCATCCAGGCTTGATGGTGATGTACTGGTCGCTGGGACCGCCAATGTGTGACCATGACGTGCGTGCTGAAACAGCAGGGGTGGCGTGCGTGAGTCGGAAACGTACACGGGAGGCAGAAAAGGGCAACGGTCAAGGCGCATGAACACACATGTAGAGGAAATCACGCACAACCACACACACACGCACACACTCACTCACACGCACTCACACGCACGCACATGCAAACGCACGCACATGCAAACGCACACGTACACGCACGCACACGCACACGCACACGCATACGCACACACACGCACACGCACACACATACACTCAATCGCTTACCCTTGACAAATGTCCTGTCCTCCTCGCGGGCGGCGGCTGCGGATGCGCTGACATCAATGGTGGCGTCCTTCGAGTCAACAACAGACTCGTTGCCCGGCCCAATCGCATCAGCATCCTCAAGCACAACAACAGCTGCACCCGTGGCGGGCGTTGGTGACGTTCCCTCTTGTTCCGTGCGTTGTTCCGCTGCTGAAGCTGCTGCTGCTCTCACAGCAGCCTTGTCGTTCGCCTCGCTCTCGTCCTCCTCGCGTGTCTCTGGAAGTGTTGCGCGTGGCGAGGTGGGCGGCGTCATGCCAAGCTTTGCAGCAAGGCGACTCGACTGGTCCTTGATGGAGCCCTGCGACCGCAGTGTGCGGCGATCAATCTCCGGAGAACCGGACACGCCGTCCGCCACGACTTGCTGCTGTTGCTGCGGCTGTCCTTCCTGGTCCTCCACATCGAGCTGCGATGCGGCGCCGGCAATTTCCTCCAGGCGAGAACGGCGATCCGCTGCAGCCTGCGTGCACAGACACACGTCAAAGGAAGATGAAAAAGTATGACATGCACATGGAATGAGATGTAGGCGTGCATGGGAAAGGGTGAGCGAAAGGTGGGCTGTCGGGAAATGCAAGCAGGTATGTCAGAGGCATGCGCTTGCGTGTGGGGGCGTGTGCAGGAAGCAAAGGATGAGGATTGCTTCACCGCACCTGCTGTGGGCCGGCTTGCTCGGTCTCTGCTTCGTCCTCGGCTGCATTCGTGGGATGTAGTCATGAGATCTAACGGCGGGGGGGGGGGCAAAACTGCCAATCCTCGCGCACACTCCAATGCACCACGCCAGGAAGTAGTGTAAAACACACACACA
>NW_004754932.1:572755-593479 GCF_000188695.1 Salpingoeca rosetta | reverse complement strand
GGTAGGCGGTGGCGATACATGTTGTTGTGTGTGTGTGTGTGTGTGTGTGTGTGTGTGTGTGTGTTTGAGAAGGTGTGCTCATGTTTGTGTGCGTGTGTGGTGAGGAATGGTGCTGCTTTGCGACTGCATGCTCTCCAAAGTGCAGCAGGAACATCCCTCTTGCTTCCCATCACCACAGCAACAACAGCAACAACGGCAACAACAGCAACAGCAGCAACAGCAGCAAACAAGCATAACGTACGCCGAGGTGTGCGTTGTAGAGGCGAATGCCCTGTGCGGAAATGCCAACAAAGCACGGGTCGTCTGGGGAGAGGTTGGCCGGGTGCAGATCAACGCCGTACAAGTGCTGCCGCGACGCAAGGCTCAGGTACGCCTGCACCGCCTCGGAGAACGTCATGCGGCTGTGGGAGGAATGGGCGACGTGGGCAATGCGGGGGAAGTGGGTGAGGTGAGTCGGTGATTTGCTGTGGTATTGCAACAAGATGTGCTGTGCACGACCCACAGGTTCCACAGACAAACAAGAGAAGCCACAACCCACACGAGAGCACACCGCACGCACACAAGCAGCACGCAACACACGCAACACACAAGAAAGCAGCGAGAGTAACGCGTTCATGCAAGGAAGTCGAAGCAAGTGCTCACTCGAGGGCGCGGTGCCAGCGGGCAATCTCTGCCTCAACATCGACCGTCTGATCCGGCAGCAGCAGCATGTCCGACAGGTACCCGGCAGGGTGCTTCTCCGCATCATAGTCGCCTGTGTGTGCATGTGTGTGTGTGCGATAAAGAGAGATGAGAGAGAGAGAGAGATCGAGGGTGTGTGAACGTGAGGGTGCGTGTGAGGTGATGGTAGGACACACAACAAGCAAGCACAGCGCCATGATTGACATAATACCCACGAATCCCCACCACAAATACAACCAGACGAAGCAACACCCCTCTACACGCAAACGCACCGAGCTCAATCTGAACAGCGAGGGCGCAGAGGCGGATGGCGTCTGGTGCTGGGCACACAAAGCGCCCAATCGCCAGGTCCTGTCGACACACGTGCGCGCGGCAGTTGAAACGGGAGTGAGTGGGAGTGAGTGGGAGGGACCAATAAGTGGAATGGGGTGCACACGTGAAATGGTGTACACACCCCTCACGCACACACGCACACACTTTTCAAGCACTAGCAACGCCAATACTAGACATACAAGCGCATTCACACACGGTCCGTTTCCATCCATCCATCCATCCATCTTCCCATATGTCTGGCTCGTGTATGCGTGCACCTCTTTGAGCTGGAGGAAGATGAGGAAGCGCGTGTGCTCGCTGACAACTTTGCGCGGATTGGAGGGGAAGAATTTAACGCCAAACTCCAACACAACCGGCTTCTTGATGTCTGTGTGTATTCATGTGTGTATACATGTGTGTGCGTGTATTCATGTGTGTATACGTGTGTGTATACGTGTGTGTTTACGTGTGTGTGTGTGTGTGTGTGTCGAGGTAAGTCGTCGGTGAATAAGACTGCATCTCACAAGCAAAGAGCTATGCATTCACACGCACACACACACCCTCTCCCTCTCTCCCCTTCCTTCTCCACCGTCCCGCCACCGTCGAGCAGCGACCAACCTGCTTGCTTCTTGATCTGCTCCTCTGTCAGCCAGACGATGGGATCCGTGTATGGAAAGTAGAATCCAAAATAGTCCACCTCATCCAAGGCCCCAATTCTGTTACCACAGCAGTGTAAGTTGCACCAACAGCAGGTAGCACCAACAGCAGAAGCAGCAGCAAATGAGGACTTGTCGAGCACGTACTACACAAGCCAGTCAAACAGCGCATGCAGTGGTATACCACGCAGCAAACATACACCACAGATCGAAGGAGGGAAAGAAAGCGACAGGCTGCGCACACTCATGCACACATACACACACACATACACACACACGCACACTCATGCACACATACACACACTCATGCACACATACACACACACCCATACACACACACGCACACTCATGCACACATACACACACGCACACTCCAGCACACATATACCCATCATACACCCCCATGCGCAAACAAAACACACACACACACATACACGGACCGCTTGAGGAAGAGCTTGAGGAGGTCTGTGCCGGTCGCGTGCTTGGAGAGCTCAAACTTGTACTCCTCATTGTCGAGATGGTACACGTAGAGCTCAATGGCGCTCTTGCTGGTCTTCTTCTGAGCGCGTCTCTGGGAGGGAAGCGACATGGTGGAGGGGCTTGATGATGTTGGTGCAGGGCCCAGCGGGGATTTGGTGCCGCTGCTCTTCTTCTTGTTCTTACGGCGAAACATCACGCCCAGCCACGCAGACCAATGATGTCGTCAACGGTTTGGTGATGGAGGGTGTTGGTTGCCCCTGCTTCTTATTGCTGCTGCTTCTTACTACTGCTGTAGCTGTAGCTGCTGCTCGCGCTGCTAGCTCGTGGTGGTTGTAGTTGCGGAGCACCAGCCAATCAACGCGGGTACCGACACAAACAATCACCCAAGCAGAAGGACAAGGGACAGGTGAGGCTGGTGTCACACCCGTGATGCACGCGACACGGCCAAGAAGATGCTGTGCCTTGACGGCTGGGCTGGGTCTCTCTGAATTTCCCTGGTGTTGATTGAGCGTGCACACATGCAGCACGCAGGAGGGTGGGGTGTGAAGCAAGCAAGTCACCAGCAGTAATTGACAGAGGGTGAGCAGGAGAGACACAAGGAATCAGCCAATGAGTGTGACTTGTGTGTATGTGTGTGTGTCTATGTGTGTGTGTCTATGTGTGTGTGTGTCTACGTGTGTGTGTGTGTGTGTGTGCGACCTACACGCCAGGTGGGGATGCTCAGCGGAAAAGGAAATGACGCACACACACACAAACAGACAGACACACCCATACACACACAAGAAACGACTTCAGATGTGCAAGTACGAGCCAGCTACAAGCAAGCGAGCGAGTCTGACGGCTGGAATACGAAGCAGTGGTGTGCTGTTTCTCACGAATCCACATCAACCCACAGAAGCTGAACGATCTTCTTTCCCTCCACTAACAAAATGACACGCACGCACTTTTTGTCTTTAACTACACAGCAGCTCACATCACCATGACCCACGACCCACGACCCACGCACAGCTCACTCTTCACACACCAACCAACCAACCAAAGCCCCTTCCTCCTCTCACCTTGCTTGGCTTGACTTGCTTCTCGCTCACTCGTTGTCGGTTGCTGCTTCGCTCTCGCTCGCAAGTTTTTGTGCCTTTCGTGCTAGGCAAGATTGTTTGTGAAAGATATAACATAGAATATTCGGCAACGACGTGACGCCCAACGAAAACAACGAAACGAACAACGAGAAGATAAAGGGAGGACGCGAAACAGAAGAAGAAGGAGGAACGTCGCAAACAAAACACACACACGCACACGCACCCGACCAGCCCGGATCGTCGACCACCATCGCACCCTCCTTCCCCTCTGATCGATCCATTGTTTCCTTCACTCGAGCGTGTGCAAGCGTGTGCACGAACCAACGCATCCCACGCCCGTTTCTCTTGCTGCGAAGCATACGTAGCCAAAGGTGTGTTGTTGATTGCTTCCACCTTGTTGGGGATGTTGAGTTTGCCTCGGCAAAGAAGCAAGCAAGCAAACACACAAGCAAGAAGCAAGGCACGCCATGACAATGACGATGATGAACGCATTGCTACACACGTGTGTTGTTGCTAGCTGCTGTTGTGGGCGGCCACTGCCCATGTGCGCGAGGCAGGCGCGCACTCCCTCACAGACCGCACGTCGCTCACAGCAACACACACACACACACGCACATGCACACGCCCACCACCACGCCTTTGCAGCAACCAAACCAGCCACGCCCAGCAAACAACAAACAGCACGGAGGTGAGCGGGGAACGCTTGCGCGCGCACCGTTGTGTGCATGCGTGCGTGTGTACGGTTGTGTGTTGTATGTGCGCATGCATGCACACATGCTTCCTTCCTTGGTGCCTTGCTGCCAGACATCCGTGCTTGCCTTGCTTGCCTTGCTTGCTTGCTTGCACCAGCCCATGCTGTTGGCTTTGGCAAGTCTGCAGTGGCGCGTTGTCTTTTGCATGCACCCATCCACCAGCCCACCACCACTCCCTGCTCGGTGTTGGTCTTCGGTTTGCTTGCCACTGACAATCCCTTGTCACCTTCGACCAACCCGGCGGCAAGCCTGTAACGCTCCACACACGCCCTGCACACACGCGCGCGTACACTCGCGTTGCTGCTTGTTCTATGCAGAAGGTGCAAGTAACCACCATCGCCAACGCAGCCATCAACACACCGCCCACCGCAGCTTGCAAGAAGGCCCATGGCACTGCTCATCGAGAGCGGAGAGTAACGCTGACGGCTCACACACAGCCATCACAAGTGCTGACAACCGCAGCCACACACCTCAACAGCAGCAGCAGCAGTTGTGGTGGTGGTGGTGGTGGCCAGTGCACGTGCATACACATGCGGGGCAGGCGGCGCAGGCAGGGCAGTGTGAAGATGGCTGCGGCTGCCACAAGCCGACGTGTACGGCCACAAGTGCTGCTGGCCACGGCTGTGATTGTGCTGGCTTGTCTTGCGCCATGCCCTGCCACGACTGCCCCTGGGGCGGTGGACATTCCTTCATCCGCGCGCATCTTGGTGTGGGGCGAGGACTTCAATGACGTGCCCATCGCCACGGGTATCGGCAACGACACCACGCCGCCCGCAGGGTCGCTATCCTGGAACATCACCGCTGCACAACCCCCAGCACCACGAGGCTACTTTAAGGTGTTGTGTTTGTGTCTGTGTGTTGTGTGTCTGTGTGTGTGTGTGTTGTGTGTCTGTGTGTGTGTCGTGTCGTGTGTGTGTGTGTTGTGTGTCTGTGTGTTCCTGTGCTTGTTTGTCTCTGTTGTGTGACTCGCGCCTCAGCCTCAATGTACAGCTCACTTCTCACACGTTGACCCCCCCCCCCCTTGTTTAACACCACCACCAATACCACCAACATCGCCGGCGCCAGGTGGTGCCTGTCGCAGCAGGTGCTGTTGACCACGTGCTGGAGGCTCATGCGCTGGGGACATCTGCCCGCTGGTCCACGGGTCTCTTTTACACGGAGTGTGCAGTGAACCTGACAGCAGGCATCCACTTGGAGGTGCACGGCACGCTACAGCAAGCAGATTCGCTCGTGGTCTACTACCTCACGCGCCACGATGACAGTGGCGGTGGCGGAACAACAACAACAACAACAACAACAGCTGGCACCACTCTGATCACGCCCACAACCACCACCGCAGCAGCGACGACGACAACAACAACAGCGATACCACAGGCGTCGACGGTGTCCATGAACACGACCGCCGCCGCCACCACCACCATGCGTACCAGCACAATGCCGCCGCCTACAGACGGTGGCAGCGGTAGTGGGGTGGACCCAGGCATCTTCCTGCCGCATCAGTCCATTGAAGTGGCTCGCATCACAGCGGCAACCGTGAAGCAACAACAGCAACAGCAGGAGGGAAATGGCACGGCTGGCGGCGTGTGGGAGGACCACGTTCTCTTCTTCTCGGACATCAACGCCAACTACGTGCAGCTGGGTGTGGAGGTGGTGCTGGGAGACACGAGCGACGCGACCTTTGTCATTGACAACATCACCCTGCATGCTGCCGCCCCGCTTCGTGAGGAGGCGCACTGGTCGCCGTGGTCCCCCATCGCTTGGTCCAACTGGACGCAGTGGGAGCCGCAGGAGTGCAACGTCAACCAGACACGCACGCGCACGGGCACGCGCACGCGCACGTGTGTTGTTCCCAACTGCGCACCGCCGGCGTCGACGTGCAACGATGGCGGTGCAAGCGAGGAGGTGGCGCAGACGGATGCGCGGCCCGCGAGCGACAACTGCTGTGGCCCCGTGCACGGCGGGTGGTCAAACTGGACCGTCGCGCCGTCGCTGTCTGGTGAATGGACGGAGTGGTCGCCGGCGCAGTGCGGCGTTGAGCAGCAGCGAACGCGGCAGGTGGTGGCAACGCGCACGTGCACGAGCCCTGCGCCGCTGTGCGGGGGAGCTCCCTGTGCGGGCAACGCCACCCGCGTGACAACGGAGCAAGACACGCGCACGGCCGCCGACAACTGCTGCCCTGTTGACGGTGGCTGGACTGCCTGGCTCGCTGGAGAGTGGTCCCCCTGGTCGGCCTTCTCCCCGGACACGTGTGGTGTTGAACAGACGCGCACGCGCATTCGCCGCCGCACGCGTACATGCACGCAGCCGGCACCGGCTTGCGGCGGACTGCCCTGTCCTGGAAACAGCACACACATCGACACGGAGACGCAGACGCGCAACGCCAGCGCCAACTGTTGTGCAGTAGACGGGGAGTGGTCGCAGTGGGCGCCGGAGGAGTGGAGCAACTGGTCTGACTACACGCCCAGCGAATGCGGTGTTGAACAGAGGCGGGAACGGCTTCGCACGCGCGTGCGCACGTGTACGGACCCTGCGCCCGTGTGTGGGGGAAGCGCGTGTGTTGGCTCGCCCACGGCCACAGACACACAGAGTCAAGTGCGCACCGCAGAAGAGAACTGCTGCTCTGTCAACGGAAAGTGAGTCTCGTGTGTGTGTGTGTGTGTGTGTGTGTGTGTGTGTGTGTGTGTGTGTGTGTGTGTGTGTGTGTGTGTGTGTGCGTGCGTGTGTGTGTGTGCGTGCGTGTGTGTGTGTGTGATTGTGTATCGTTGTGTGAACTTTTAGTGCGTGTTCTCGGTGGCGGTCTGTTTACATTCCCTGCCTGCCGCTGTTGCTGTGATTCATGCGCGCTTGTGTACCCATCCTTTCTGTCTCCCCTCAACCTCCCCCTTCCCCCATCTTTGCAGCTACACGACGTGGCGTGGTGGCCCCTGGTCTGCGTGGACAGACTACAGCCCTGCAGGTTGCGGGGTCAACCAGACGCGCGCGAGAACACAGGTGCAGACACGCACGTGCACCAACCCATCGCCAGCGTGTGGCGGACTCGCATGCACGGGACCAGATACGCGCGACTACGTTGATATTGAGTACCGCACTGCCGAGGAGAACTGCTGCCCCGTTGACGGCAACTTCACCGCCTGGCAGACGAGCGAATGGTCGCAGTGGTCCGCCTACACACCAGACGTGTGCGGTGTTGCACAGAACCGCACGCGTCGTCGCATACACACGCGCAACTGCACGGCGCCGGCGCCGTCGTGTGGCGGCCGTGATTGTGTTGGCGAGACGCGCGTGGTGGACACGAGAGTTGGCACGCGCACTGCCGAGGAAAACTGCTGCCCCGTTGATGGCCAGTTTGGGGAATGGCAGGATGGGTCTTGGACGGAGTGGAGTGAGTTTGCGCCAGAGGGGTGCGGCATTGAGCAGAGCCGCTTTCGGCAGAAGCAGCAAACCCGCGAATGCAACAACCCGCCGCCAAGCTGTGGCGGCGTCTCGTGTTCGGTACGCTGCATGTGTGTGAGAATGGGAGTAAGTGCGTGTCTATGTCTGTATGTGCGTGTGTGCGCGTGTACATGTGTGCGTGTGCATGTGTGCGTGTGTCTATGTCCGTGTGTCTGTGTCTGTGTGTGTGTGTGTGTTGCAAACGTGCATGTTTATGTCTGTCTGTGTGCATCATGATCCTTCGTCTTCTCAACCTTCAACTTGACTACCACCACACCTCACACACGTGAACACACCACAATTCATACCCGCCGCCACCACCACCACTTTGTTCCAGGGCGAGCGCGTGCGCATCGTGGAGGATGTAGAGCGGCGCGTTGCTGATGAATACATGGACGGCGGGTGGTCTGACCCCATGCCCGTCTCCGAGTGGACAGAGTGGTCGCAACCCTGGCCTGCAGACTGCGCTGGCCCGCAGACACAGAACCGCACGCGCATGCTCAACCGCACATGCACCAACCCGGCGCCGCAGTGTAACGGCCGTCCCTGCGAGGGCGACGCCACGCTCGTCGACATCCAAGTGCGCAACGTGACTTGGCAGCCCGTTGACGGTGCCTTTGGGGCGTGGTTCGCACCAGATGGCAGCGAGTGGTCGGCGTGGTCGGCGTTCGACCCACCAGGATGCGATGTTGCGCAACAGCGAAACAGGACGCGTGTGGAGGTGCGCACATGCACAAACCCCGCGCCGGCTTGCGGCGGCCGTGATTGCGTTGGCGCCACCACTCGCATTGCGGTGCAGGTGGAGAACAGGACAGCAGCAGAGTCGTGCGTTCCTGGCTGTGTGCGCAATGCCACATACACCCCATGGCAAGAGGGGTCCTGGTCTGCCTGGGAACCCCCACTCGATCTCCTTCTCTGCGACACTCCACAGGTGTGTGTGTGTGTGTGTGTGTGTCTGTGTCTGTGCGTGTGTGTGTCTGTGTGTGTCTGTGTGTGTCTGTGTCTGTGTGTGTCTGTGTGTCTGTGTGTATGTTTATCTCGCCGTCTTGTGTATGTGTGTGACTGTGTGCTTTGTCTGGTTCGTTTGTTTTACTTGTTGCGTGTGTCATGTGAGATTGCTTCTTTGGCTTTCGTTGCTTTGTCTTGCGAATATTGTTGCATTCAACACACGCTAGCGCTCGCCCCAACTCACGCTCCCTCTTCCCGTTTGCGTTTCAATGCGTCCTCGCGTTAGGGGCAAGCACGGACCCGCCGCCGCATGCGCGAGTGCGTGGCGCCCGTGTGCGGTGGACAGCCGTGCACAGAGGACCTGGCAGAGGCAGTGACGGAACAGCGAAGCATGACGCTGCGAAACCTCAGTGCAGACGTGAGCGAATGGCTGCTGGGCAACTGGAGCGCGTGGACAACACCCAACCCGGGTGACAACTGCCCGCTCGTTTCAAACGTTTGGGTGCGGCGGCGCCAGGATGCGCGCACCTGCGCCATCCCGCCAAACTCGTGCAACCAAGACGCGTGTGCTGGCGTCTCCACACAGCGCACTGTGCGTGATTGGTCGCTTGGCCCAACAGCACCATCGTCACAACCAACGGCACCAACAGTACCAGACGCAGGCACTACCACTACCACCACCGTCACCGCCCCCAACGGCACGACCAGCAATAGCAACAGCACTGCAAGCAACCAAGCCGTGTTTCGATCACAGGACTGTTGCGACGGGTTCCAAGGCTGGGCGGTTGTACACATGTCGGAATGGTCCGCGTGGGGTTATCCAGACATTGACGCGCTGGGACTGCCGTGCAACAGCACGCACGAAGTGCAGCGCACCCGCTCTCGCAACGTGACTCGCGCATGCGACGCTGCCGGCACACCGTGCGCGTCGCGCGTGTGTGTTGGCGATGCGCGTGTGGTCGAAGATGACATGCAGACCGTCCCCGTGTCTGCCCTGCAGGATGGCTGGTCGTCGTTTGTGTTTGGCGAGTGGAGCGACTGGCAGTTTGTCGACACCATCGGCTGTGGGCAGCAACGCGTGCGCGTTTCCAAGCGCGTTGGGGTTCGCACGTGCACGTCACCGTGGCCGTCGTGCCGCTGCGTTGGTCCACAGACTGTCACAAACGTCCGCAATGAGACCGTGTATGGAGAGGCGACATGCGACAGCGCGTGCCGCGTTGATGGCGGCTGGTCGCTCTGGGTTTCACAGGAAGGGTCGTGGACACCATGGACGCCATGGCTGCCGAAAGGGTGCGGCGTTGAGCAGCGTGCAAACCGCACGCGCACGCTCGTGCGCAGCTGTGTGAACCCGAGCCCTGCGTGTGGCGGGCGGGACTGTGAAGGGCCATCAACCACCGTTGACGTCGCCGCCCGCAAGCGATCTGCAGAGGACAACTGCTGCGGTCAGTGTTGGCTGTTGTGGTCGATGTTGTGTGAGGGGTGGGTTGATGTGTTGTTTGTGTTTGTGTGTGTGTGTGTATGTGTGTGTGTGTGTGTTGTTGTGTGTGTGTATGTATGTGTATGTGTGTGTGTGTTGTTGTGTGTGCAAGAAAGTCGATTGGGCCCGTTCGGCAGGCGAAGCAGTGCGCAAAAAGCCAAATCTTTTCATGTTCCAAAACCTTCTGCAAAGAAGTCGTTCAACGAATGTACTAATGCACTAAAGTTCATGTCTAGCCGATAAACGGCCAAGCAAAGAGACTTTCGTACGTGGCCTACAGGACACACCGTCCCATAAAAGTCAGATTCGTAGGCGTCGAACACCTGTCCGCAAATGATAAATTTTTGAATGTCGCCCATACAACTTCAGCACTTATGTCACTCTCCCAGGTTAATTCATACAATAACCCCGCGAGAGGAGCGTCTTTAGTTCTTCGTAGTGGTCCTAAAGTTGTGTTGTGTGTGTGTGTGTATGTGTGTGTGTGTGTGTTGTTTGTGTGTGTGTATGTATGTGTATGTGTGTGTGTGTTGTTTGTGTGTGTGTTGTTTTGTGTGTGTGTGTGTGTTGTTTGTGTTTGTGTATGTGTGTGTATGTATGTGTGTTTGTGTGTGCGTGTGTATGTGTATGTGTTTATTTGTGTGTATGTGCGCGCACATTTATGGTTTCTGGCATTGCCTTCTCGTCATCCTGTCATTGACCTGATTTGGTTTGTTCTCATCCTCGTTCTGCGCCATGTTCGTGCCCTGTTGCAACCACCAGGCTGCATCACGTGCCAACCTGGCCGCTACCTCGACCAGTTTGAGCCGAGTCGCACGGCGTGTCGCCCCTGTCCTGCCGGCACGGTTGGTGACGGAGCCCAGTGCGCGCAATGCAGCCCTGGCGTCTATGTGCCTGAAGGGTCGGTGCCAGACTGTGAGCAGTATGCGTGTGAAGAAGGATACACAGACCACGACTTTGACCCAGCGACGCCGTGTGTTCCTTGCAGCGCCACGGGCTGTCCCTCTGGCTCGTTTCCCCTCTACACATGCACAGCAACACAAGACTTGCGCTGCGCACCTTGCCCGCCAGACACGTCAGTTTGTTTGCAGTTGTCATTGCTTGTGTATTTGCTTGCTTGTTTGCTTGTTGGCTTGTTTGCATGTGTTTGTTTGTTGTTTGCACCTCTTCGTGCGCCTGTGTGTCCCTGCGCCTTGTCCTGCTGCCCCTGTGAACCAGTGCTGCCAAGCCGCACGGCCGCGCAACGACACAGCTCACATCACAACACCACCACCAATTGCAATGTGCAGGTTTAGCCCCGATGGCGTGGCATGTCGCGCGTGCGATGCCCCGTGCGAGAACGGCAGCTATGCCGCCTCGGTTTGCGATGGAAAATCAAACTTCCAGTGCCTCCCATGCACACCAGAGGTACGTCCATTCATTGCATGTTGCGCTTGCTCCACACACTGGAATTGTGTGCTCATTTCCATGCCGCAAAATACTCGCGCACACATACACACATACACGCACGAGCGCACGTACGCTGCCGTTGTTCTCACTGTGGTGCGGTGACCCTGCGCGCTTGTCGCCAGTCCACCTGTCCCTTTGGCGTGAAGCGCCCCTGTGAGGCCCTCGTTGACACCACATGCTTTGCATCGCCAGAGGAGGCAAATGCCAGCAACGACGGTGAGAGCATGCGCGCGCGCGCGCGTGTGTGTGTGTGTGTGTGTGTGTGTGTGTGTGTGTGTGTGTGTGTGTGTGTGTGTGTGTGTGGCTGGCTGGCTGGCTGTTTGTGTGTTGTGCTGAGATGATGGGTGGGCATGACCTGGCCCACTCTTCATTTTTGACCTTCGCCGCTGCGTGATGTAAACGTGTATTTCAGGCGATTCTGGTGGGGCTGGCTTGTCACAGGCATGGTTGATTGTGGTGCTTTGCCTGGGCGGCCTATTTATTGCAACCAACTGCTACTGGGTTGGCCGCTCATGTAACCGCACGAAGCAATCCGACCTCTACCCAATCAACGAGATGGAGATGTCCACACTCAGCCGCAACGGCGCCGTGGTCAAGCTGCCGCACACAGCAGGTGCTGTTGCTTCGACGCATTGAGGAGAGGGGGCTGTCTGCCCGTCTGTGTCTGTGTGTACTACGTATCTGTGTATCTGTGTATGCATCCTCGTACACGTTCGCCCGCCCCCTTCTTGGTTGTTTTCGTTTCGTTACGACCCCCTCCCTTCGACCCCCTCCCTGTTACAATGCTACAACCACACCCCTTACACTGGTTCAAACGCGTTCATACATGTACACATGCACACACCAGGCGTTGCGCCCGTATACGCTGATGGCGATTCCGACTCTGGGCTGGCGGAGACACCGCTGCAAGCGTGGATGCTGCCTGGTCACAACGCATCGCCAGCCACTGCCCGGCGTGGCGCAGAGCCTGCCTCGGCCAAGCTGGCCAGCCCGCAGCAGAGCGGCGGCAGCGCACACACGGCAACAACGACCATGACGGCTGCAACGGGCCAGACGAGTGGGGCTGCTGCTGGTGCAAGCAACAGCCAGACCAGTGGTGGCAGCACTGGTGGCGGGTCGTGGTGGTCGCGGTTCACGCGTCACCGGTCCCGCTCACCAGCGGCCCCGCGGTCGGCAGTGGTGCTGCCCACACGCGATTTCAGCGGCGCGTACGGCGGCGATGGAGGCCACGTCCACGCCGTGAACACGGGCCACGTAGCGTTGAATCTGCCCATGTACACGGATGCTGATGGGATGCAGGCTGCGCTTGAGTCGAGAACAACGCCTTCGCCACAGCAGCAGCGGCGGCGGCCGGCAGAACTGCGGGCAACGCAGCGGCGAAAGCCCGGCACGCGCCCAAAGCTGTACATGCAAGCATACCAGCCCTCTTCCGCAAGCACCGCGTCCCCGTCCCCACGCCTTCCTCCGCGCCGCATTGGTGTGTGTGTGTGTGTGTGTGTGTGTGTGTGTGTGTGTGTGTGTGTGTGTGTGTTCATGTCTTAAGGCTTGCGAATGGACCCAGTGCACAAGCCTACGTATCCGTGTGCTTCCCAACCTTTTCTACATTCTCCCTCGTTCACACACACACACACACACACACACACACAACAATGTGCAGCGGGCGACGAGAGCGGGTCGTCCATCTGCAGTGTTGATCCGTCGCCAGACTACCTGACGGCAGCAGCAGCGGTGGTGCAGCCAAAGGAGTCCATCTACGCCACAGCCGGCGCAAGCACGCGACGGGCACGTCGCATGACGCAGCGCCTGCAGCCGTCTGCGGGGCGCAAAGTGGCCGTTGGTGGTGCCAGTGGAAACGGCGCGCACGCCATGTCGCCACACCAAGCCTTTGGCCCCAGCCCAACTCAGGTGAGCACCGTGGCGGTGATGGTGGTTGTAATTGTTTTTTGGTGGAAATGATGGGCATTGTGATGGTGATTTGCACCCAACAGGGATGAGATGCTGCTGTTGGTGTGCTGCTGGGCGTGTTGCGACGTTCGCTCAACAACAGCAAAACTCTGCATTCCATTTCCTTTTACGGCATTTGCCTGCCATTGCTGTGCCCCTGTGACTCACCCGAACACACACACACACACACACACACACACACACACACACGCACGCACGCACGGTTGACAGTTTGGCGGCGTTTCCTTGCAGCGAGACGACCATGGCGATGTGGTTGTGGACGATCGAGAACACAGCAGCGTGCACCCTCATCTCAACCCCAGCAACGCACACCCTGCCCAACACCACCAACACCACCAACGCCACACGCGGCGGCGCCAGCCACGCGTCAACCACAGTGACAGCGAAGGTGATGCTGATGCGTCATCGGTGGACTCGGACTACTGCGTCCCTGATGATGCGCGCGACGTGGAGGACCCGCCGTATGCGCGCGCGAATGACGTTGGCATTTACTCGAGCATGACACGGTCTGGCACGGTGAAGAGCGGGCGGTCAGACGCCACGGATGCCACATACGCGCGTGCGGAGGACTTCCCGCAAGCGCTGCCGGCCTCAGCGGTGCACACCTACGCAGAGCCGGTCCGGCCGTGGCGACAACACTCGTCCACAACCCTGTCGACATCTGGCCAGTCTGTCGCGCGGGATGGTGATCGGAGTCGCGCTCATTTTGGTGGTGGTGATGGTGATGACGGTGACATGGTGTTGGCGTCTCCAGATGACGTGGGCGGCCGGGAGCGGCGCCACAGCAGCAGCAGCCAGTACGCCAGCTTGTTTGGAGAGGTGCGGGAGGTGGCGGTTGGCAGCGGCGAGGGCGGCGGGCGCGGTCATGCTGGCCGGGATTCAGACTATGACCACCTCGATCGCTCTGGTGATGTGCGTGGGTCCGTGTGGGCAAACGATGAGCGGCCCGGCCCGCTTGTGCTGCACGATGATGAGATGGAGGAAGGGTTCTACTCCATCTTCAGCGCGCACGCGACCAACGACGAAGAGGTGCCGGCGCGGGTGAGGCAGGTGTTCAACAACCTCAAGCGCCAGCACACGCAACCCCACAGCGATGAGGATGATGATGATGATGATGAGGAGGAGGAGGAGGAGGAAGATGAAGACGCTGAAGATGACTTTGGTGGGGTTGGTGGTGGGGGCATTGGTGGCGAGCGGGAAGGGGCGCGCCAAGCAAATGGTAGTGGACAGCAACAACTGCAACACCAGCAGCAGGCGGAAGGCCGGGGTCGGCGCGGGCGTGGCCGCAGCAGCAGGACCTCTGTATCCAGCCAGGGCGGCTGCACACGCGCTTCGCTAGCGTCTGAGGAGGATACGTGGGTGCCTGGTGAAGAGGGGCCGATGAATGGGCGTGGTGGTGGGCAGGGGACAGCACCGGCTACGGCCACCACATCTGCGCGCGCGTCATCATCCGCATCATCACTGCAAGGGGGAAACAGCAAGGCGCTGTCCTCTGCGTCTTCACGGGCATCGGTACTGGCGTCGCACCAAGCCATGCCGCCATCGACGGCGCAAAGCGGCCGCCAGGTCGGCTCCATTGATGCGTTTATCGCCGCGTTTGCCAAAGACGGCAACAACAACCCACCCAAGGTGCAGCAGCAGCAGAAGCAGCAGCAACAACAAGAGGATGGTGAGATTGGGACATCATTGACAACAACTGCGACTGCAACAGTGACGGCGACTGCGACGGCGCCAGAGACAGAGACAGAGACAGAGACAGCAAAGCCGAAGCAGCGCCGCCTGTCGCTGCGGCGTTCCTCCAGAAAGAAATCCAAGGACAAGAAGAAGAAATCGTCGTCGTCCTCGTCGTCCTCGTCATCGTCAGCAAAGCCGCGGCCCCGGTCTGAGGCGGACATCCGCCACATTGTGTTTGTCAACTCTGGCGCTGACGACGAGGAAGCTGGCGGAGCCGATCACCACCACCACCGTCACCATCAGGGTCAGCAGGGGCACCAGGAGCACCAGCAGAGGTCTGGTATGCGAGAGGGCAAGCAGCGGTCGCGGGGTGGGGGCAAGAACAAGTCGATGACGCGGAAGAAGACAAAGCCGCGGCCGCGGTCGGAGGGCCACGAGTCGCCCGCGAGCGATGTGCCGATGGCCATTCCCACCGCAACACCTGCCAATCCACCGAAACCAAAACCCCAGCGCGGCACAACCACCTCCACCGACTGGTTTTCTTCCTTTGTGCGCCAACACGCAGGCAACGAGTGATGTGAATGCTTCTGTGTGTGTTGTGCATGTGTGTTTTTTTGTGCCCAGGCGCCCACTTCCACGGTACTACGAAGACCTTCAAGGCAGTTCTCAATGTTAAATTACACCTGATGACGCCAAATGACGCCACCCCCACACAAAAAGAAAGAAAAAAAAAGAGAAAAAACCAAAACAGCAGCAGTCCAACCACGCGCACACGCACGCTCATTTTCGCGCTGTAAGAGCTGAAAGAGCAGCAAGCAACAGCAGCGAAAGAGGTGAGGCGTTGTGCTGGAGCAACAACAGGAAGTCGCGGGTTGCTTGTGAAGTGTGATGGGCGGCGGTGGCGGTGGTGAACACCGTTGCGGCCTTTTGCAACAAGGCGTGCACGCTCCGTGCGTGTTCGTTTGCATGGACATGTCTATTTCTGTCTGTTGCTTTGAGCGTGTGCACCTGATTATCTGATGACGAAGCCACTGGTTGTGGCTGATGTGTTCATTTCTTCCAAGCGCACTGTCGCCACAAATCGTTTGACACTGCCGTTCTCATTTCCACGTGCCACCCCCCTCCAATCACACAACCCATACCATATCATATCACACCAACAACAAGCAGCGATACGTGTTGCCGTGTCAGATCAGATATACCGCGCCTGCTGCGTAACACTTGACTGCGACCCGCAACCATGGCCCGACGTACGTCCAGTGTGTGTGTGTGTGTGTGTGTGTGTGTGTGTGTGTGTGTGTTTGTGTGATATGGGGCTGCTTGTTGCCCACTCATCCACCCACTCATCCACCCACACGTTCATTCCACACGTTCATTCCACACGTTCATTCGCTGTCACCGACTTGCTCCCTCAATCGACGCAATCCACGCAGGCAAGAGCCGTGATGGCAAGAAGGCCAAAGAGGATAAGAACGCTGCGGTTGACAAGAACGCCAAGACGGAGGAGGAAGAAGAGAAACTCGAACCAGTCTCCTACTTTGCCCTCTACCGCTACGCCGACGCCTTTGTGCGTACCACACCCGTGCATGCATGCGTTTATTGATGATGACGTTGCATGCTGCTTGCGTGCATATGTGTAGGTGGGTGGGTGTGTAGGGGTGGATGGGTGTGTCTGCGCTCACTCTCTTGCACTGCCTTTGCTCCCTCTTACTTTCGCCTGCTCGCTGTGTTTCACGTATACGCTTTGCTCACACACTGCTGTGCATGGCTCACGCCCAATGCAGGACTGGGTCCTGGTTATCGTTGGATCCCTGTGTGCCCTCGCTCACGGTGCCCTGTCCCCCGCGTTTGTCGTCTTCTTCGGCGATGTACGTTGTGTGGGCCGTGTTATTCACCCATGCATACATGCATACATGCGTGCAAGGGCTTGTTTGCTCATTCCAAGCTGGCTCGTGTGCTCCTTTTTGGTGCTAACCAACCACCACCACCCACGTACCCTCTCTCGCACTCACCATCCATCCCCTACACACACGCGCACACACACACACACACGCACACACACACGCACGCGCACACTTTCCAGGTGATTGACAGCTTTGGCGCTGATGCCGACCCGGCAGATCTGATTGACAGCGTGGCGCAAACCAGCCTGTACATCCTGTACCTTGCGTGCGGCGCTGCCGTCACGTCATACTTCCAAGTCGCCTGCTTCACTCTCTCTGCGCAGCGCCAGAGCCTGCGCATCCGCAAGCTGTACTTCAAGGCCCTGGTACGGCAGGAGATGGCCTGGTACGACCAGCACAAGACCGGCGCCCTCTCCTCCCGCATCTCCAGCGACGTTCCGCAGATCCAAGAGGCGCTCGGCGACAAGGTCGGCAGCTTCCTCCAGTTCCTCGGCATGTTCCTCGGTAAGCAACACCATGCGCTCGCGGTGCGTGTGGGTGTGTCTGTGTGTGTGTGTGTGTGTGTGTGTGTGTGTGTGTGTGTGTGTGTGGAAATGCATTGCAGTCGGATGTGTAAAGTGCTCAGTGCCGTTTCTAGTGTGCCGTTGTCAGCCCTCACACCTCACCACCGCAACACGTTTGCTACCCACACGGACTGTAGCCGGCTTCATTGTCGGCTTCATCTACGGCTGGAAAATGACGCTCGTCATCATCGGCATGGCCCCTCTCATCGGCATTGGTGCGACAAGACCGCTGCTGCTGCTGCTGATGATGATGATGATGATGATGATGATGATGATGATGATGATGATGATGATGATGCTGTTCCTGCTGCTGCTTATTGACAGCAGCCGATCATTGTTTCTGTCTTGTCCCCGCAACTGCACACGAACGCGCCGCTGCGACCGCAATCGTGCACCACTGCACTCACACACACACACACACACACACACACACACACACACACACACACACACACACATCAGGTGGTGCGCTGATGAGCAAGTACATTGAGCAGGCGTCCTCGGGCGGGCAGGGCTTCTACGCAACGGCGGGCAGCGTTGCAGACGAAGTGATTCGCATGATCCGCACCGTCATTGCCTTTGACACGCAGGACCGCGAGGTGGAGCGCTACCACAAGGAGCTCGACGGTGCACGCAAGGCCGGCGAGCACGGCGGTCTCATCCAGGGTTGCGGTGCGTATGCTGGAGAGTGGGGGGAGGGCAACGTGCTGCTGTCTGTGCTGTGATGAACACTGGCTGCTCTCAAACCTTTCGACACTCCAACTTGTTTCTCCTTCTCGCACTCACACACACACGCACACACACACACGCACACGCACACACACACACACACACTCATGGAACAGGCATGGGCTTTACGTTCTTCATGATCTTCATCTCGTACTCTGTGACGTTCTGGTTTGGGTCGTATCTCGTTGACGAGGGCGAGCTGACGGCCGGTGAGGTGATTATTGTCTTCTTCTCCGTCATCATCGGCGCCATGTCCCTTGGCCAGGCCGCCCCCAACATCAAGGTGATGGCCGCTGGCCGCGGTGCTGCGCGCGCCATCTTCGACGTCATTGACCGCCCGTCCGAGATTGACTCGCTGTCCGAGGAAGGCGCGGTGCCCTCCAAGCTCACGGGCCACATCCGCTTCAAGGACGTGGACTTCACCTACCCGACTCGCCCTGACGAGCAGATCCTGCACAAGCTCAACATCGAGGTGAAGCCGCAGGAGACGGTGGCGCTGGTCGGCGCGTCCGGTTGTGGAAAGTCCACGACCGTCGCCATGCTGGAGCGCTTCTACGACCCGACGGCAGGCAGCATTGAGCTCGACGGAACAGACATCCGCAAGCTCAACATCCAGTGGCTGCGGTCACAGATTGGCCTGGTGAGCCAGACCCCGGTGCTGTTCCCCACCACCATCGCAGACAACATTGCGCTTGGCAAGGACGATGCAACAGAGCACGAGGTCCACAGCGCCGCAAGGTGAGGGGAGCAGGGCAGGGCGGGTGTGTTTGTTTTGTTGCTTGTGTTGGGGAGGGGGAGGGAGGGAGGACGCGCGAGTGGATGTGTGACGGTTTGTGTGACGGTTTGTGTGTGTGCGTGTGTGTGTGTGTGTGTGTGTGTGTGTGTGTGTGTGTGTGTGTGTGTGTGTGTGTGTGTTGAAGGTGGTGTATCACTGTTAGTGATGCATGCGTACGGTATGCTCCCATTCAGCCCCCTCCTCCAATCTTGTCACTGCCGCCCTCACATCATGCCATGTCGCGCGGCGACGTGTCTCCAGGATGGCGAATGCGCACGACTTCATCATGGCGCTGCCTGACGGATACAACACCATGGTCGGCGACTCCGGCACACAGCTCTCCGGCGGACAGGTCAGGACCCATCATCGTGGTGGCGGTGGTGGTGGTGGGTCCGGACATTGTGGTGTGTACGCGCCGTTTGTTTCCTTCTCCGCCTCCCCTCACGCTGCTGTACACACGCACACATGCGTGCATTATTGATTTGCTGGTGTGCCTGATAGCGGCAACGCATTGCCATTGCTCGCGCTCTCATCAAAGCCCCAAACATCCTCCTCCTCGACGAAGCAACCAGGTGTGTGTGTGTGTGCGTGTGTGTGTGCGTGTGTGTGGTGTGTGTGGCGTGCGCGCGTGTGTGTGTTTATGAGTGTGTGTGTTGCTGTTGCTGTTGTTGTTGTTGTACGGGTATTTATTGGGCCCACACGCGCTTGTGCTTTCCCCTTCCACAACCACTCACCTTGTTCATTCGCGCCCGCACCCTCTCTTTCCTCTCCCACCTCCCCCACTCCAGCGCGCTGGACAACGAGAGCGAGGCGATTGTGAAGGAGGCGCTTGACCGGGCATCGACCGGCCGCACCACCATCATGATTGCGCACCGCCTGTCCACCGTGTTCTCTGCAGACAAGATTGTAGTGATTGACCACGGGCGTGTGGTGGAGGCTGGCTCGCCGCAGGAGCTGCTTGACCAGCAGGGCGCCTTCTACCGCATGGTGCAGGCGCAGCACGGCCACGGCGGCGAGAACAGCCCGCACGGCCGCATGTCAATTGACGTCGCAGGCAAGCTCAACGCCAAGGTGCTGGCAGACTCGGGCAACGTTGGCGTGAGCACGGCGTCCTCGTCGATGCAGAACACCAAGGCTGTGGAAGTACGGCTGACGGCGGACATGGACGAGTCTGTGGAGAAGGCTGCCGACGAGGTGCCCAAGGTTGACCGCAGCATGGTGGGCTGGGCCTTTGAGCTGAACAAGCCCGAGCTCAAGTACATTGTGATGGGCTGCATCTGCGGCGCCATTGAGGGTCTCATCTGGCCCGTGTACGCCGTGCTCCTTGCCGAGATTCTCACCGTCCTCAACACGGACAACAACAAGACGCGTGTGAACCAGTATGCCTCTGGCTTCATTGGCATTGCTGTGCTGGCCACTGTTGTCCTCATTGGCAAGCTGTACTTCCTCTCTGTTGCTGGCGAGCGGCTGACGATGCGGCTGCGCGACATGGTGTTCCGGGTGATGGTGAGCAAGTCTGCCGGGTGGTACGATGACCCGCGCCACTCCCGCGGCATCCTCACCACGCGCCTGTCGTCCGACGCCTCTGCTGTTCGCGGCACGCTCGGTGACCGTCTTGGTCTCTTTGTGCAGATTCTTTTCACCATCCTCGGCTGCATCACCGTTGCCTGCATCTACTGCTGGCGCGTTGGCCTGGTCATCCTTGCCGCCTTCCCCGTCGTTGCACTTGGCGGCGCCGTGCAGTTCAAGATGATCAGCGGCTTCTCCACGGGCAAGGCCTTTGAGCGCTCTGGAAAGTTTGCCAGCATCGCCGTCGAGGAAGTCCGCACCGTCGCTTTCCCTTGGTGCGTTGTG